>NW_026652297.1:21575069-21582968 GCF_009828535.3 Hylobates moloch | reverse complement strand
CTACTCACCCGTCCTCTCCCCTCTACTCACCTGTCATCTCCCCTCTATTCACCCTTCTACTAGACCCTATCCTCTCCATTCTACTCACCCCTGTCCTCTCCCCTCTACTCACCCCTATCCTCTCCCCTCTACTCACCCCTCTAGTCCCCCATGCCCTCTTGCCTCTACTCACCCCTGCCCTCTCCCTTCTACTCACCCCTGTCCTCTCCCCTCTACTCACCCCTGTTCTCTCCCCTCTCCTCCCGCCTCCTCAGCTCCTACTGCTAGCCCTACTGCCCAGAGAACTTCCGGGTGCCATTCAGAGCTTTCAACTTTACTTCATTTTCATCATCGTCATTCCCACCCCCCAGGTAACCTTCCTCCAGCTCTGAGGAGAAAGGTTATGTGATGGAGGGATTTATTATCACTCACCTACCATGGAAACACAGGCCTTGTTTTGTTCATCTGCACAATGAAGATGAAACCATCACTCTCACATGAGGAGTAACTGGGACAAGGAGGAGAAGCCCGGGAGGTTGCGAGAGTTCACTGGGTGTGGGTACCCAGCGTCCCTGAGGAGACTGCCTGGGAAATGAAGTGCTCATGGCGGCATCCAGCCCACCCAGGCCAGGAACATCTCCAGGAACAGCCTTGGGTAGGCCCCTGAATTCCTGGGTGCAGTTGGCCCAGATCCAGCCACCCGCCGGAGTGGGCACAGGCACTCTGGGAGTTCTCTGGGTTCATCTTCTGTGAGGCATGCACCTGCTCAATCCCACCAGCCAAAGACCACCGAGAATATACCTATGATTTTCCTAACAAAATCATGTTCCTTCCCTAACAAAATCATTTACTTCCGTAAGACTCATAAAACCATCCACAATCTTCACTGAACTGCAGGCATCTGATATGACCCTTGTGTTTGCATGACATCTGCAAACGTTAACAAGAACTTTTACTCTCTGTCTTAATTTGGGCCTCTCCATAACATATGGGGCTACCTAGGAAGATGGGATAATGTGCAGTGTATTTGTCGCCTTGGGCTGCCAGAACAAAGGCCCATAGACTGTGTGTCTTCAACAACAGAAATGCATTTTCTCCCTATTCTGGAGGCCAGAAGTCCAAGATCAAGGTGTCAGCAGGATTGTTTCTTCTGAGGCCTCTCTCCTTGGCTTATGGAAGGGCATCTTCACCCTGTGTCTTGACGCAGGCTTCCCTCTGTACATCTGTGTCCAAACTTCCTCTTCTCAGAAGGGCACCGGGCATCTTGGAGTAGGACTCACCGTCAGGACCTCATTTTAACCGAATTACTTCTCTAAAGACCCTTTCTCCAAATACAGTCACATTCTGAGGTACTGGGGGTTAGGATTTCAGCATAGGAATTTGGGGGAGGAAGGACACGATTCAGCCCGAATTACCCATTTTACAGATAAAGAAACTGAGGCCACAGTTAGTGTTCCAGCCAGGATCAATTCAGTGTTGTTTCTACCCCTAAAAGACTGTTTAAAAACTTCCTGTCACATTCATCTATAAGACCCGAGTTAGTCCTGTCCCAGAACTCTGAAGGGTAGGCAGGCCCACAGTCTACGTAGAGTGCCCCTGTTTGTTAAGATAAAGCTATAGTCGACACAGGCCCCACTCTGTGAGTTCAGACTTTGGGATGTGCCTCCTTTTTCTGCCCTTCTCTGCCTCTTTTAATTTGGAAGAAACTGTCAGAAAGGGTGATTGATCCTTCCGCAGGCACATCTCTAACTGGAACTAACTGCTTTAACCAGGACGCATGAGGCTGGGCGGCTTCCGACCCATCAGACGGCTCAGAACTGAGACTTGCAAGTTTAATAGCTTTGCTGCTGGGGAATAGTGCAGCCCTCCTCGGGATTTCTCGTTTTCTTTTTCAGTGATTTTAATACTCAGAAAAATGTGCTGAGCAGTCAGTACTCGAGGCAGAATGACTTTATCTGAGTAGAGTTCAGAGACTCCCCATGGTGTGTGGCTCCGGCTCCCCCAAACCACTCCACCACAGGAGGTGAGCACCTGCTCGGGTGGGCGAGGCCTGGCATGAGGGATTTCCACAGACTGCTGGGCTGAGACCCCTGCCCCCGACAGGGGCGATCACCTCTCACCACCACCTAGCCCAGTGGTAGGGGCCAAGACGCCAATCTCCATGGAGTGAGGCACGGCTCTGTGAAATCCCACCAGCCAAAGACCCCTGAGCACATACTCATAGGTGGAAACGGTGTATTAGCATGCCGCAGCAACAGAAAATTGTACCAGGAGAACCCGGGACATCTCAGGAAAGGGGGTTGGGAGGGGCTTGTTATGAGGTTTAGGCCTGTGTTAGGTTGTTGGGGAAAGGTTTAAGAAAGGCTTGCTCTGCATTTGATGCTGTCAGGAAGTAGGGGCAGTTTGATGATTGGGGATCTTAATAATGTTTACACAGGAGGTGGAAGGAATGAAGCAGGCATAGAGCTGCCGTTAGTAAAGAAGCAGCAGTCATCACTCGAGTCAGCTGGAAGAGGGGATGTTGAGTTTTTGTGGTTGCAGGGCGTCCTTGCCTCTCTGTCCAGATAGAATCACCGCGTGCCCTCGTCTCCATCTCCTTCCACCATGATCACAGAGTGAGCTGGTCTGATTATTGCTGATATTCTGTAAACGCTCGTGCGTAAGTGAGAATACTCTGCTCTAGCTGTCAGCTGCCAATGGTCAGGGCCATGGTTTTACTTCCTTACAGCAAGCAGGCATCCTCAGCCTCCTCCTCCACAGCGGTGGGAGGACCACGGAGTCAGAACCGAGGTGCAAGCGACCTCTCTTCTCACGTGTTCTGTGCAGCCCCCATGAGGCTGGGGGCCGTGAGGTAATTGCTTGGGCTGTGCTGTGACTTTAGGAGCAGGGCCCCCTCTGTGCCTCCCACGTGCTGAGCAGGGTGTGTCTGGGGAACCCACACTCCTACCTGTCTCACCCATCTCTCCCCCGGAGTCTACCTTGGCAGTCCTGCATCTATGCAATCAACTGAGTTAGAACATAGGAAGTCCGGCTCACTCTTTCCCACAAGAGAGGCCCTGGCCCCGTTACTAACCCCTGAGAGTCCATTTCCTTATCTGTACATTGAGGGAGAATAATCCCTGTTTCATAGAATTGCTGTGGGGATGCTGGCTGGAGATAATGCATGTGAACTAGAAAGTATGCGTCGGGAAGGGAGGAACCTGTCCTCCCTGGCTCCTGCTGTTTCTCTATCACCCAGGATGGCGGCCAGCACGTAGATGCATGATAAATATTGGTTAAATCAACAAATGGAAATGCCTCCCAAAGTAATCAGTGAATAAGAGGCAGCTATGTTGGTTTCCCAGGGCTACCATAACAAAGTATTACAAACTGGGTGGCTTAAAACAACAGAAAGCTCTTCTCTCACAGGCCTGGAGACTACAGGCTGGAAACCAAGGTGTCAGCAGGGGCAGCTCCTTGTGAGGACTGTGAGAGAGAGTCGGTCCCAGGCTGCTCTCCCAGCTCTGGTGATGGCGGGCACTCCTTGGCCTTCCTTGGCCCATAGATGCATCGCCCCCATCTCTACCTTCATTCTTCCGTATGTCTGGGTCCCAATTTTCCTCTTTTCATAAGGACGCCAGTTACATTGGATGAGAGCCTACCTTAATGACCTCAACTTGACGACATCTGTAAAGGTCTTATTTCCAAAAAAAAGGTCACCTTCACAGGTACTGGGGGTCAGGACTGCGACTTATCTTTTGGATGGTACACAATTAAATCCATAACACTGGCTATTGTTCTTTTCACATTATAGTCCTGATTTCCAACATTTTGTCCTGTTTTGTCAACTGTCATTTAAAAAGTTGCCAGAAATATTGGTGTTTCTGCACCTAACCCATTTCATCCTCTCTTCCTTTTGTACTTGAAATTAAATTCCACATCCTGGCTGGGCATGGTGGCTCATGCCTGTAATCCCAGCACTTTGGGAGGCCAACGCAGGTGGATCACAAGGTCAAGAGATCAAGACCATCCTGGCCAACATGGTGAAAACCCGCCTCTACTAAAAATAAAAAAATTAGCTGGGCTTGGTGGCAGACACCTGTAATACCTGCTAATCAGAAGGCTGAGGCAGGAGAATTGCTTAAACCCGGGAGGCAGAGGTTGCAGTGAGCCGAGATTGCACCACTGCACTCCAGCCTGGCAACAAAGCGAGACTCCATCTTAAAAAAAAAAATATCCACCACGTCTTATCAAACTACTTTGGCTACTAGGGTCCAGAAAGGAAAGCTGTACAGAGAGCCCAAGAGAATGCTGTTCATATAGTAGAAACACAGTAAATGTCACTAAGCTACTGTGTGACCTTGGACAAGTTACTCCACCTCTCTGAGCCTCAGTTTTCTTAACCGTTAGGTAAAGGCATTGGATCTCACTGACGTCTCCCTGCAGACACACAGGGAATAGGCCAGATTCCCTTTTAGAACTCTGGTAGGCAGATGAGATGGATCCTTTCCCTGGACATGCAGAGATTTGGTGCCACTGACTCCTACCTCTCTCTTCACTTCTGTGTACCCTGAGATGAAGCCCTTTCCCTCTGAGGCTCCTGATCTGTAAAATCAGAGGGTGGAATGTTCTGATCTCCCAAGCCCGCAGCCATAGAGGAGGCTGTCACTGCTCCCTATCATCTCTGAGCAGTGGATGAAGCCTATAGAAGAGAGGCAGCCTCCGATGAGCTCATTGTCCCCATTCTTTGGTTGGCCGGCTGGCAATGGGAATGTTCAGTACATTTTGGGCACCTCCTTCATTCCTGAGGCTCAGGTGGTAGCCTATGCCCCAACATTGATGAAGCAGCAGTTATATTACCCCCAGCCCAGCACCTGCCAGAATATAGCCCAGGTGTTGCCAAATGGCAGGGTAGGGAGAAACTGTCCAGACAGGGGGGTTGCCGAGAGACAGCAAAGCCAACGCCTCACTCCAGTTCACATAAGCCCAGATTAAACCAATGAACAGCTGGCATTTCTAACTTGGACAGCCCCAGGATTGTGCCTGCCTATACCTGGTACTGAATACGTGAGCCTTCTTGCTCCTTCTTGGACACACCCCGTCATGGTTCCAGACACCCACTGCTGTGATTTTGAGCTTCCTTGTTACACTGAAAATCCTAAGAGCAGAGGTATAGTCTGATTATTTCTGAAAACCTAGCACAATGCCAGGCACAAAGAAAGAAGAGAAGGAAGTCAGGAAAGCAATAAGGAAAGTAGGAAGGATGGAAGAGGAAGGAAGAAAGGGAGGGAGGGAAAGAGGGAGACTGCAACAGAGTATCACAGTGGCTAATGGTGCAAGCTGTAGAGTGCAAAAGAACTGAGTTCAAACTCTGGTTTTGCCATTGACTGGCTTTGTGACCCAAGGCAAATCGCTTAACTCTCTGAATTCCAACGTCCTGTACTATTCACTCCACAGGGTTGTTGTGGGAATTAAATAATTCACTTAGAACACTTAGCATAGTGCTTGTCCATGGTAAGCATTCGGCAAACTGTGGTAGTAATTTGTGTCATCATCTATAGTACTTAAAACAATAAGAACCACATGGACTGCACAGCCCTCTGACATCACCTGCCCAGCCAACTTTTCCGTACTTTGGGGGAGGGCGGTGGGGTGGGGGTGGGGGGGCAGCGGGGGAGGGGGGAGGAATGAGCATTTGCACAGCATTACACAGGGATGGTCCCGCTGACTCAGGAGCATTCCACTTTGTGGCAGCGATCTCGGAGTGGCCTGCAGGCCAAATCAGAGTTACCAGAGCCCCTTTGAGATGGGGGTGTCCCGGGCTACCGCCTCTGACCTGGTTCTCTTGGCAGGTGGCGCCACCTGCTGGCTACTCCAGGAACTGTCTTGCATACCTAGTCACTCAGCTGCAAAATGTTATGTCAAGCCCTGGATTCCTATAATCACCTCCTGACTGCCAAAGCCACCTTGATCCTGGGAAGCCAGTCACGCAATTCATACTGCCCTGCAGTCGTCCAATTCATGTCAGAATTTCCAGGACAACTCCCAATTTCCTGAGGATTATAAATCAACCATAAATTTTCATTTTCCCCTGAGACTTTGCATATATTAACCAGCTAGTCTGTTTCCATTCTCTTCTGGTTTTTTTTTGTTTGTTTTGTGTTTTTTTTTTTGTTTTTGTTTTTTTTTTTTTGCGGGCGGGGGGGGGGGGTGGAGGGCGGCGGGGAATGGAGTCCCACTCTGTCACCCAGGCTGGAGTGCAGTGGCGCAATCTCAGCTCACTGCAACCTCCGCCGCCCGGGTTCAAGTGATTCTCCTGCCTCAGAAGTAGCTGGGATTACAGGCGCCTACCACCGCGTCCGGCTAATTTTTCTTTTTGTATGTTTAGTAGAGAGGGGGTTCCACTTTCTTGGTCAGTCTGGTCTCGAACTCCTGACCTCGTGATCTACCCGCCTCAGCCTCCCAAAGTGCTGGGATTATAAGCGTGAGTCACTATGCCCAGCTTTCTCTTCTACTTCTATTGGTGACAGAAGAAACCTCGTTTCTTTCCTTTTTCAGGTGCATTCTGGGTTGCTTTGGAGCTTAGGTCAGACCTTGAGTTTAGAGTCAAGGGTCCTGAGCTCCAGTCTCAGCCCACCAAATACTTTTGCCCAGGTCCCTAATCTCTTCCACCTCCAGCTGCTTTATCTAGAAAAGGAGAATTATCATTCCACCTGCCATCATGGTCCTGATCCTTTTGTGGGTTTGTTTTGTTTTTGTTTTGACTGTTGTTGTTATTGTTTTTGAGACAGTCTCACTCTGTCACCCAGGCTGGAGTACATTGGCACAATCTCGGCTCAGTGCAACCTCTGCCTCCTGGATTCAAGCAATTTTCATGCCTCAGCCTCTCAAGTAGCAGGGATTACAGGTGCACACCACCACTCCCTGCTAATTTTTGTATTTTACTAGAGATGGCGTTTCACCATGTTGGCCAGGCTGGTCTCAAACTCCTAACCCTCAGGTGATCTGCTAGGCTCAGCCTCCCAAAGTGCTGAGATTACAGGCATGAGCCACCATGCCTGGCCTGGTCCTGATCCTTTTGAAATTTAAAGGAGAATGAAATCAGTGGGAAAAGGCTTTGTCAGTGTCACAGATAAGGCTACAACTCCTTAGCCTGTGGGTGTAACTAGTGTCACGTGTAAATACAGAATCCTGAGTGACGGTGGCATGCATTGGCCCTGCCTTCTTCCTCACCAGCAGCCTCTCAGTGTGACATTGTCATGATAGCTACTATAAGGCTGGCACAGGTTTCGGTTTTATTATGGTCATTCATGAGATTTTTAACGAGGGCTTACTATGCACCAAGCACTATGGGAATTCAAATATTAGAGCCAAAATTCTTGGACTCTGGGACCTGGAGGTCTAGAAGGGATGCAGTGTAAACAAATCCACGTATTGGTCCATCCCTGTTATGTCCCAAGCACTGTGCTGGGCACGTGATGGATGTCAACCGTAGGTCAAACAGGAAGGACTCACAAACAGGAAGTACAGTTACAAACGCAGCTTTGGTTTGATACGGCCCTCATCCAAGATCCCTTTCAACTTGCTCAGTGGGTGGTAGACGTTCTTCCCAGCCCCTGGGCGGAAACATGGAGGGTCCCATGATTTTTCTGATCACTTGCAGGAAACTAAAAATGTCACACTCGTTTTAAGCCACGAAACAGTCTCAACTCAGGAAATAGAATGTCCAGTTGATGTATTATTCAACATATCAACCCTCACTTTCTCCCCTGCCCAGGTAGGGCCAAGCACCTAGCAAGGATGCTGAAGCCAGCTCCGTCTCTCTTTCCTGCTATTCTCCTCACTCCCACTTCCCTGTGGCTGTTTCTAGCCCAGTTGAAATCTAAGTAGGACAAAGGGAAGGGAAATGGAAGGGAAGGGAAGGGAAGGGAAATGGAAGGG
>NW_026652297.1:21565980-21574969 GCF_009828535.3 Hylobates moloch | reverse complement strand
CTAAAAACCCAGGAATGAATATGCTGCCTGGCAGGACCTACTGAATTGCCCCTCGTTGGGTAATAGGACTCAAGGACCCTCCAACAGAGTATGATTGACAGGTCTGGGATGGCTTGTTAGACTTGGGTTTAAGTTGGGGGTATCCCAGTTAACTGTGTTGTTTGTACCAACAGAACCTTTTGGGCTTGCCCACGTCTTAAAATAAGCCCTCCCTCCTCCCATTTCTGCCTGATCACTAAGATTGTGATGGTTTCATCTTTTCACTGGGTATGCAAAAAAATGCAAATCTCTCTCTTTGTGATGTGTATATATATATATGTGTATATATGTATATATGTATGTCTGTGGTCTGTGATCTGTGTTGTGTATATATATGTATATATATATATGTGTATATATGTGTGTGTATGTGTGTATATATATATATATATATATATATATCACATTTTCTTTATCCATCCAATGAGGGACACCTAAGTTGTTTCCATTTCTTAGCTGTTGTGAATAATGCTGAAGGATCATGGAAATGCAGATACCTCTTCTGCATACTGATTTCAGTTCCTTTGGATATATACCTAGAAGTGGGTTTGCTGTATCATGTGCTAAGTCTATCTTTAGTTTTCGGAGAAGCCTCTGTACTATTTTCCATAATGGCTATATTAATTTACAATCCCACCAAGAGTGTACAAGGGTTCTCTTTTCTCTATACCCTTGTCTTTTGGATAATAGCCATCCCAATCAGTGTGAGGCTATATCTCATTGTGGTTTTAATTTGCATTTCTTAAATCTCTGTTTTGTAAATATCTTTACATGTTACTGCATTCAGCTACAAAGTCTGTAAGAAAAAGGAGGGAGAGAACTAATATTTGCTCTGCACCTATTTTGTGTAGCGGCTAGGCTGGGTGATTTCACACATAATGGCTCATTTAAGCTTCACCTCAATGCTCCACGGAATCCAACTACCACTTTTATAGAAGGAAACAAAAGCTCAGCTCAAGAACAGGCTGGAGATCACACAGTGAGGATTCAAACACAGATCTGCCCAGTTCCACACACTCTCCATTCCACCATAAGTGGTCATTTAAGGAACAGGGAGGTGGAGGATTAGGAAGGATTATTTAGCAGGTGTGAAGGTCTGAGACAGAGAGACCTGTCTGTAGCCCCTGGGCTTAGATGGCTCAGAACCAGCTGGGCCTTCACATCCAAATACATTCTCATTATGAGTCTTGTCCTCTGGAAATTGACCAGGAAACTGACTCAGAGAAGCTATGTCACTTGACCAACATGACACAGTTGGTAAGTGGCAGACTGAAGACTTGGGTTCAAGTCTGGCCCCAAATCCAGGGTTCTTTCTATAACACTGCATTGCCCTATGCCTGTCGAAGTCTTGGCTGAGAAAGAACATGGTGGTTTCCAGTGGCCAAGGGACTCAAAAGTGGCCACAGACTGGCTCCCCCTGGTGCACTGACCCACTGTGACCTAATGTGGAATCTGAATATCCTGGTGAGCCAGAGTAGGGACTAGGAAAGACATCAGTTGTCACCATGATTCTGCACTCTCAATCACCCTGGTTGCCAGCCTTGCCCCATGCTGTCCATCACTGTGCAGTGATGAATATGCAGTAGGGTTTGGGGAAGGCGGAGCTCTGGGGGCCACAGCGGGGGCATCCCTGCTGGTCAGCAGAGAGACGGCCTGCTCCAGGAAAAGTGCCTGATTCTGCAGACTGAGGTTCTAGGCCCAGTTTCTGCCACTTACTGGCTGGGTAGCCTTAAGTATGTGACCAAGCCTCCCCTAGCCTCAGTTTCCTCATCTGCAAAATGGGAATCATATCCATGCTTACAACCCCACAGGGCAAGACTAATTTGGATAGTAAGCCCAACGTATAGATGGAGGGCCTTTTATGGTTGGTGTGACTGGGCTCAAGGGAGCGTAAGCAGAGCTGAGAGGGGACAAATGAGCATGAACCTGAAATTATAAGGAATGCTGCACCAAGGCCTGAAAGGCAGGCCTTTACAGTCCCTTTGTGGAGCTGGTGACCAGTGCTTGATCTTGGGCAAGTCCCTCAACCTCCCTGGCCACACTTTCCTCAGCTGCAAAATGGGTTTAATAATAATACAATTCTACCTCATAGGATTTTTCTTTTCTTTTTGAGGACTGAGATTTTTATATATAAAGTGCCTACCTAGCCTAGCACAAGGCACATAGTAGGTGCTGAATTTCTTTTGCACTGGAGGCTCTGAACCCTCTCAGTCTGAGCGGTTCATCTTTGACATGCTGGGCAGTAATGACTCACAGGGCCCCCCATGTGGGAAGAGGGGTGCAGGGGAGTTCTCTGGGTGACAGTGGTTAAGAATATGAAATTCTGGCTCTGCTGCTTTCCAGTGGGAGAGTTTACATAACTCCCAGCCTCTTGCACAGGATTAAATAATTTATAGACATGAGGTGCTCATTAGGAACAGTGACTAGCACACGGTAAGTGTTCAATAGAATCCTAATGATTACTGTTATTGTTACCTGGTAGTCTTGACGACGGGAGTTGGTAGCACACACGTGAGCTGCCAGCCATAGGCCGCCAGCGAGTTCAGCAGGGGCACGTAGTCTGTCTGCACTTCGACACCCTGGGGGAACAAGGCCAGTATTAGGGCTGTTGCTGCCACAAGCCAACTCCCAAGCAATGAGAGGGGACTATTCAATCTGCCAATCCAGCAAAACAGAAAAGAAGTGGTGGTGCCCGGCCGCTCAGAGGCTCCTGCTCTGATGCTTGCTGAAGACTAAAAGTTTGGAGCCAAACTGCCAACATGGGATTTCTTTCTGGGCCCCATTTCAGTCTGTGATGTCAGCAAGGAATTAGAGCCAAAAGATTAATCCATTAATTTTGTTTGATTCTTGTCTGGACAAATAGTCTCCTGTGAGTTTCATTGACGAAGCGTAATTGTCTCGCCTCTGAGCGGTATCCAGGGCATATAACTACAAGTGCTGCTCTGGATAAGTTCAGAGTGTGTTGTGGGGAGTTAACTTACATTTGACAAATGATTAAGTCGTTTGTGTCCAGCCACAATAGCAACACACACATGCACATCCACATGTGTGTGCACACGCAGAAGCTGCTTTGCCTGTGTTATGTGCCCTGCCTTGCAGGGATAAATGAATGCTGCCATATTTTATTTCAGATTAGGATCTGGGGGAACTAACATTTGTCTTTCAATTAAAAAACTCAGCCCCGGCCTGGTGCTGTGGCACACATCTGTAATCCCAGCACTTTGGGAGGCTGAGGCAGGCAGATCACGAGGTCAGGAGATCAAGACCATCCTGGCTAACACAGTGAAACCCCGTCTCTACTAAAAATACAAAAAAAATTAGCCAGGCGTGGTGGCGGGCGCCTGTAGTCCGGGCTACTCGGGAGGCTGAGGCAGGAGAATGGCATGAACCCAGGAGGCAGAGCTTGCAGTGAGCCGAGATCGCACCATTGCACTCCAGCCTGGGAGACAGAGCAAGACTCCTGTCTCAAAACAAAACAAAACAAAACAAAAAACAAAAAAAAAACCTCAGCCCCCTGCTAGCACAGGGAGAGTCCTGATGTGAGGCCCCTGCACTGGCTTCCACCTCTGCAGGCGTTCTCACTGCAACAGGCCTCATTTCTTACTCTGGGCTCCTCACTAACACTGAAAGTGTAGTCCCCACCCCTGCTCTGTGTATAACTGGACTCCCCATCCCTCATAGTTTGGCTTCTTGTAGTTGGCTTCTGAAAATCTCAAACATGTATCCAGATTCCTTCCACCCTGTATGCCCACATAGTTCATTTATCAGGTACTCTAGAGCCATGATGGGTGCAAAGGCACAGCCCTGGCCCCTGGAGTTCACAGGCTAGCAGAGGCAACAACACAAACGTGCCAGGAACTGAAAAACCTAAGGGCTCTCTGGCAGGGCCATTGGACTTTGAATGCCAGCAGAGGTGTGAGAGATCCCAGCCACAGTCAAAGCAGGCTTCCTGGGGCAAAAATTAGAAGGCAAAGCCGGACCTAGAGTGCCAAGGTCTGTGGTCGGCTTAACTCAGAGGCAGCGCGCATGACCATGGTCTGGAGTGCTCCACTCAGAAGCTGGCCATGCGTGGTGAGTGGCTATCCTGCTGGCGGCCCTTTGGGAACAAAACCAGCTCATCTGGATGCCTTGGGCGAATGGGATGGAAGGGAGAGGAGGAAAAACCTACCTGCCGTGTCTCTTCAAATGGCTTTCAAAGCTTCTATAACTGGACACCAGTTCCAGAGTGGCTATCAAGTCACCTGAACCCTTGGCGACTAATTTATCCCTCAGCAGCCTCAGTTTTCTCTGCTGTATAAAATGGGTACTGGCCTATGTCAGTGGTTCCCAAAGCATGGCCTGAGCCAGCAGCATCAGTATCACCTGGCAACTTGTTAGAAGCCCAGATTCTCAGGGCCCCATCCCAGACCTGATGAATCAGGAACTCTGGGAGTAGGGCTCCGGAATCTGTGTTTTAAAAAGCCCTTCCCAGTAGTCCTGATGCAGCTAAGTCTGAGAACCACCGCCTAGGTAATCTGTAGGTCCCTCCTGGCAAAAGAAAAGTCTGTAATTCTGTGGCCAGAATCTATCAGCTGTTGCCTCAAATCTAACTTTTCCCATCATTCTCCATGAGGAAAAAAAAATATTTTTAAAGGATCAGCTCTGTTAGAAATTCTGCTGCACTGCAAGGGAATGGACGGAGCAAGGGGAGAAAAGAAGGAAAGTGCTAAGGTTTGAATGTGTCCCCCAAAAAGTTTCCATGTGTTGAAAACTTAATCCCCAATGCAACGACATTGAATGGTGAGGCCTGGTGGGAGTGTTTAGGTCAGAAGGGCTCCACTCTTGTGAATGGGTTAATGCCAACTCAGGCAAAGGGCTTGAGGCTACAAGTTCAGTCTCCTGCTCTCTCCCCTCTTCTCTGCCCTTCTGCCTTGGGATGACGCAGCAAGAAGGCCCTCACAAGATGCCAGGCCCTCGACCTTGGACTTCCCAGCCTCTAGGACCAGGAGCCAAGAACTGTCTGTCCTTTATAAATTGCCCGATCTCAGGTATCCTGTTACAACAGCACAAATGGACTGAGACAGGGCAGAAGTGGAGAAAGGGAAAGAGGAAACTTAGTAAAGGAAGGGGGAAGGGAGGAGGGGAGGAGGAAAGGAGAGAGAGGTACAAGAATAATCCGTTTACAGGAGGGGCCAGGAGAGAATGCCATTCTGGTCCCTTCCCTGAAGCCTCTATCAGGCCAGAAATGGCCCAGCAGTTGTGACCATCCTTTCTGCCTGGCCTCTGGGCACACGCACACCTCCCTTCCAGACCAGCACAGCCCGTATTCCTCCTGCTGGGTGCCACGCTCACCACCTGCTGAAGGAGCCCTGAGGCTGCTTTATCCTGAGAATCCCTGCCCCCATCCCCGTATTCCCAGTTTAAAGAGAAGAGGAAAACCAATTTTAAATCCACACTCTCAAGCTTTGCGAGGTTATGATTACTTGGGCCTATCAAGAATAACCTTCCCACTTTATCAAGCACTGTGACAAACCCGCCACAATCAGACAGTAGCCATGGCAACCAGGACAAGCTTTGGCGCCTCACAAAGCCCTGAGTGGCGGAATGGAGTCCTTTTATTGGTGGCTGCATCTTGGGCCGGGTTTTCTCTGCGGGCACCCAGAGCTGCGAGACAATGAACGACCCCTGCTGCAGCCCGACCCGCCTGCTTAGACAGACCGCAAACCGGCTGCTTCTATTTTGCTCCGTTTTATTTCATTTTGTCACTCTCTTAAAGAAAAAAAACAGCAGGATTTCTCCCGAACATTTTCCCCCCTCAGGGTGGGAGATGTCAGCCAGAGGGTACAGAATCATAAAGACCAAAAGCAAAAGGGAAAACACAACAAAACATAACCCTGCTTGAGAGAGCTGAAGGTTCAATCTCACGTGTTAATTTCTGGCCATCACATGGTGAGTTGACAAGTAAAATACAAATGGTAGGGGTGAGATGTTGCACTCTGCCAGACTCTCCCACTCCAACCATTTGGGATGGTCTTGGCTTAATTAATGTTAAATGTGGTTTTCTGTAAGCATCTATCACAGCCTGTTTGCATATTTATCAACATAGTAAAGAGATGGCATTTCTAAAATACGAGATGAGCCTGTCAGGGAAAGACACTTTTAAGTCCATTAGCTAAGAAAGGTGGTAGGAAACATATCCGGATGGAAGGCTCTCTTTGATCTGCTTTTTTGTGACACTCCAGTGAGGAGAGAAGAAAGCACCAACAGCACTCAAAAGCCAGCCTGCTTATCAAACAAAAAGACATTTCTTTCTCTGAGTAGGAGCAAAAATTTTAATTAACTCTCCACTCTCCTGTGGTGGATACGTAATCTCCAATCACACCTGGAGTGTTAAAAAATGGAGCATGTCCTGTGGTTTTTCAACTTGTATAAAAGGAATTCATTTGTATTTATGGCTCTTTTTTCCTTTGTTCCCTATAATTTCTCCAGTGATTGCAAATCAACTAAAGAAATAGACATCCTACACAACCTTTCTTTACCCTCCAAAAATTAGGACAACGGAATGTAGAGTTTACTAAGAAATGTATTTGTCTTTTGATGATTTTAAAGATCCTCTATGCAGAGAAATAATTAGGAATTCATAAATTGGTCCAGTGAGAAAGTTTGCATTCTGAATGTCAGTTTGCTCTTCTTTTCTCCTGTGTTTCATCCTGTGGAAGCAATCTAGGAGAAAAGGAGTTGGAAAGAAAATATTTTGCTCTTTATACATGATTGTAAATGAAGAAAGGAATTTGATTTCCCTTGTCTGAAAGGTGCTTGAGACCACGTCTGGGGTGATCTCCATACCTGAAAAAAGTGACTGGGGACAGTTTGCCTCTATTCTTGACATCCACAGGACTGAGCCCTTGCCTTTCACCAATTAGGGTATGTAAGGAAGAGTCCTGCAAAAACTACTTCTGCATCTTTTGTAAAACTGCTACCAAAACACTAATGCCCACAAATTACCGGCAGGGTATGCTTATACTACTCTTATTTTACTTATCAATTTTAGGTATCCTAATTTTCTACCATAGGAAATAAAGGTTTAGTGCTCCCATAAGCATTTCTTATTTCCTTTTTCTTTGTGCTCCAAATGGTTATTTTGTAATTTAAAGTAAATCAAAAGTCAATGTTTGTGTTATCACAGTTTTGCAAATATTGCTCAATGCTGGGTCAAATAATGCACTATGACCATGCCTTCTTTTTTATATAACCCTCTGTTTTTCCTGGAGTTAATTATTACCTCCATTTTTTTCATATTCCTGGTTGTACATGAACCCATTACTAATTTATCCCACATGTTGCAATACCCCTATTTAATGCCCATCAATAAAGATTCCAAGATCCTAAATACATTAGTTCCATTTTTCCCCACTGGAGACATCATTTCTGAACCTTTGCTCTAATCTGGTCTGGCTGCTTCTCATGCCTGGGTTCTTGGTAAATTAGTGTCTATGGCTGGTATGTTCTCTTTTTTTGGTTTCCTTCTCATTTTGCAGGATCACATCCTCTAGTGACTGTCTAGGCAGCAATGCCCTAGAAGTCATCTGAATCCGTGCATTTCTAAAAATGCCTTTGTGTTAACTAATAGTTTAGGTACAGAAGTCTGGGCTGAAATTGATTTATCCGTCAAAATTTTGAAAGTACCTCTAGGAGATTTTAGATGTCAACAATGCTATTGAGATAATCTATTCTGATTACTAATACTTTAACTGTAACCTGTTGTATTGCTTTGAAAGTTTTTAGGATTTTTTTTTCTCCCCTAGAAGTTCTGGAATTTCCCATGACAACGTGCTTTGGTGTGGGTCTTTTTTACTCAAAGGATTGTTCACCTGATGGCCTTGCAATCTGAAGATTCTTGTCCTTCAGTTCTGAAAAGTGTTTTTTTTTCCCCCCTTTGATAACCTTTCTCCCTTCCATTTTCTATCTTCTTTTTTTCTGGACCTGCTATTAATCAAAATGTGTGATAAATGTTTTAATTTTATTACCTTCCCCCACAGTTTTCTTACTCTTTTAATTTTGCTTTCTGAGAGATTTCCTTCATTTTGTCTTCCAGCTTACTGTTTTTTTTAAATTTTCTGCTGCCCTATTTTTAAGATTCAAAAGCCCTTTCTTATCTTTTGATGCTTCTTTTTTTACAGCATCTTGTATTTGCTTCATGGATACATTTATTTTATCTCTTTAAATGGTTTCTTCTGATACCTATATTATCTCTACAGTTCCCAGGTTGCATGTGACAGAGATGGGGAACTAGGCATCTTACCACGCCATGTTAGGACTTTAAACCAATGCCCTGGTTTTCTGCTCTGCAATTCACATCCCCCAACCTCCCATCCCATGGTGATTTATGTTTTAAAAACCAAAGCTTTTTTTGGGTTCTGCAAGAAACAAATGGCACCCTTCTCGTCCAGGTTGTAGCTTCCTTCATTTTGCTAAATTAGTTAGATTCCTCTATCTACTTTCCATCTGCTAAAAATTTGTTGAAATCACTCATCTTCTACTTTATCTTCTAATCTTTTTGTTCTTATGGGCATCGATTTATCTACCTACCTACCTACCTACAACTGAACCTCATTATTCTTGGTAGCCATGTTCTGTAAAGTCATTGTGAACAGTGCATTAGTGAATATTGAACCATTGCCCATAAGAGAAATATAGGGTTAGGGTCTTGGAAGCCTCTGGTTGCAACAGTTTTGCAAACTGATCGATATATAACCTTGTTTAATAGATAACGTTGATTCATGAACATCGAACTTGCAGCCAACAGCACTATAACTCATGCCTGAACAAAGCTTACCTACCACTGGTATTTGCTTTGTAAAGCACATCATAGCATTCCTGCACTTAGGAACACTAGACAACAGTACTTCAGCACTATGCATAGGCGCTATTTTTAACAGCTAAATCACCAACAAAAAGCACAAAAATGCAA
>NW_026652297.1:21498216-21565970 GCF_009828535.3 Hylobates moloch | reverse complement strand
GAATTTATTAACCACCTACCAACCATGGAAAAATCACAGATAGTCAGTGGGGTGGGGGGGGGGATGGTCAGTTTCTTCTCTCTTTTCTATTTATTTTTAAATTTTATTTTTATTGTGCATATTTAAGGTTTACATCATACTGTTTGATACACATAGTGAAATGGTTACTGTAGTTAAGCAAATTAATATATCTTGCATAGTTACCATTTTTGTGGTGAGAGCACCTAAAATCGCTCAGCAAATTTCCAGTATACAATAAAATATTATTAATTGTAGTCCTCATACTGTGCATTAGATCTCCAGACTTATTCATCCTGCATATCTTCAATTTCGTACCCTTTGACCTACATCTCCCCATTTCCTTTCTGCCCTAGTAACCAGTGTTTGTTTCTATGTATTTGATGTTTTCTTTTTTTTTGATTCCACATATAAGTGAGATCATGCACTATTTTTCTTTTCGTGTCTGCCTTATTTCACTTAGCATAATGTCCTCTAGGTTTATCCATGTTGTAGATAGCAAGATATTTTTTAAGGCTGAATAATATTCCATTACACACACACGCATACACCTCTTACAATTTTTCATCCATTCATCTGTTGACAGGTTTTCTTTTTTTTTTTTTTTTTTTTTTTTTTTTTTTGAGATGGAGTTTCACTCTTGTCGCCTGGGCTGGAGTGCAATGGCTAAATCTCAGTTCACTGCAACCTCTGCCTCCCAGGTTCAAGCGATTCTCCTGCCTCAGCCTCCCAAGTAGCTGGGATTACAGGCACCTGCCACCATGCCCAGCTAATTTTTGTATTTTTCGTGGAGACGGGATTTCACCATGTTGGCCAGGCTGGTCTCAAACTCCCGACCTCAGGTGATCCGCCCACCTCGGCTTCCCAAAGTGCTAGGATTACAGGTGTGAGCCACCGCACTCAGCCCTCTTTTTAAAATGAGGACTAATCCTGGCTGTTTCCAAAAGTACAAAATTGCCATAGGTTCAAATGAATCTAGTATTTTATTGCATTTTCTTGGTTCCGTTAAAACAAATCTTCCTGTCCCAGACATTTGGTGTAACTGTGTGTTTTCTAATCCTCAATGAAACCTCTAATGGAGGGCAAGATTTGGAGCAGAGCAATTAAAAACTCCCTCCTTTCTTTTTTCACTCTAGAAAGACATGTGCTCGGCACTTCTGCCATTCTTCTTGTGTCTTTAATAACAGATATAGCAATCTTCTAACACCTAGCAAAAACTAGGTCAATTGGATTTGTTGACAGCTGTGGAATTGTAGATAGAATTTGCTGTGCTGGCTGGATCAGCCCCGGGTAATCTGACCACTTTCTCTTAAGAGGTGCACTAGCTGAGCTAGGATCATGCTGCTGCACTCCAGCCTGGGTGACAGAGAAAAATCTTGTTTCTAAAAAAAATTTTTTTTAATTCTAAAAATTTAAAAAAAGATGCACTGGTTTCTCCCTTTCCTTTCTGCTTTCTCATATTTCTCCTGACTCCTGGACTTTTTCTGCCATAGCTGTTAATCAGATCTTCAAATATCAGTCTTTCCAGGTTTGATTTTTCTTTTTTTTATCTCTCCCCTGACGTCGCTGATCAAAAATGGCATTTTATTCCTTAGCAACTCTGTCTTATAAAATATAAAGTGAACCATCTATGTATATTTTAAATCTAATAGTCATGTTAAGTAAAAACGAGAGTGAAATTAACTTTAGTAATACATCTTATTTAACCCAATATATCCAAAATAGTATCTTTTCAACATATAATGAGATATTTTACTTTTTAAAAAAATTTTTACAAGTTTTTACAGGTTTCTTTCAAGGCTTCAGATTTTCACACTTATAATCCCAGCATTTTGGGAGGCCAAAGTCTTGAAAATCTGGTGTCACTTAAATCACATCTCAATTTGGATGCTAACTTTTCAATAATTGAAGTGACATATTCTACAAAGTAAAGTTGTACTTAACAGAAAAATATTTCATATTGCTTTCATTTTAAAATTAGAGGCAGGAGGATCGCTTAAGGCCAGGAGTTTGAGACCATTCTGGGCAACATAGCAAGACCCTGTCTCTACAAAAATAAAAATAAAATTAGTTGAGCATGGTGGTGCATGTCTGTAATCCCAGCCACTCAGGAGGCCGAGGGGGGTGGATCTCTTGATTCCAGGAGTTCAAAGTTACAATGAGCTATGATCACACCACTGCACTCCAGCCTGGGCAACAGAGTGATACCCTGTCTCTTAAAAAAAAAAAAAAAAAAATTCAGCTCCTTGGTCTCATGAGTCTTATTTTAAGTCCTTGATAGCCACATGTGGCGAATGGCTACTATCTTGGACAGCATATTTTAGTAGAATTCATTTATTGAAACAATTTTCAGTTTTTCATAATTTCTAAGTTGATACAAAGCATTTGTGATTGAGTCTTCTCAGTCATAAGGGGAGGCAGAGCACAGAGCAATATAAGGCATATATGCTAAGATCTAAAAGACAATCTCCTATTTTTCCCATGAAAAAAATTTAAAAAGTTTGGGGCCAACTTTGGCATATAACATTTTAGGAATATATTTGAAATAATTTCTGCTTATAATATTTAATTGCACATGCATATTTTAAATTATATAAATTGTGTAAGCTTGTAAACTTGTGCTTTTCTCCTGTGTTTATATCTCATGGAACAATCTTATTTCTGTACTATTTCTTTCATGCGTTATTGCACTTGGTTGCCTTTATCATCACCAGCATGATTTTCAGGGCCATCTAACACAGTTTCAAACTCATCCTATTTACTTTCTTCCAAATTGTTTGGGATTCAGCACTTTTAAAATTCATAAATGATGCTATCTCTGGAAATTCTGTCCTGAGTCGTAAGTGCTCATTCACATAACATTTGGATAGTTGTTTTTTCTTGTCCAGCTCACATGGCAATAAGAAATCTCCATAATGGAAACACTTCACATTGCTCTTAAAAAAAAAAAATAGAAAACACCTCTTTTTATTGAAGATAACATCAATACAGGAGAGTGCATAAATCATAAGTGTACAGCTCAGTGAGTTAGCACAAAATGAACACACCTGAGTAACCAACACTCAAGAAATATTAATAGAGCAGGAGCAACAGCCTGAACCCTTCCTGTAGCCACGCCCACAATTCCCCACTCCCCTTCCAAGGGAAACCTCTCTAACTTCTAACACCAAAGGGTGGCTTCGTCTGTTTGTATAAATGGCGTCTTTTGCTCAGTACTGTGTCTGTGAGACTCATTTATGTCACAGTGGTTCGTTGGTGTTCATTTGTGTGTAGAATTCCTGTATTGCTTTGTTTTTTGTTTGTTTTTAAGGGACAGGGTCTCACTGTGTTGCCCAAGCTGGAGTGTAGTGATGCAGTCATAGCTCACTCCAGCTTCAAACCCTGAGCTCAAGCCATCCTCCCTGTTCAGCCTCCCAAGTAGCTAGGACTACACGTGTGCACCACCACACTCAGCTAATTTTTTAAAGATTTTTTTATAGAGATGGAGTCATGCTATGTTACCCAGGCTGGCCTCAAATGCCTTTCCTGGCCTCAAGTGATCCTCCCACCCTGGCCTCCCAAAGTACTGGGATTACAGGTATGAGCCACCATGCCCAGCCCTGCATTGCTTTTTTAAAGCCATCTGTAAGAAGATTGCCTACTATAGCACCCCAAATTGTTTTCCATGTTGTAGGAATTATTTTAAATTTTTCTTAGATTTATTTTCCTCCTTAAAAAAAAGTCTGGCTGGGTGTGGTGGCTCACACCTGTAATCCCAGCACTTTGGGAGGCCGAGGCGGGCAGATCATGAGGTCAGGAGATCGAGATGATCCTGGCTAACATGGTGAAACCCTGTCTATACTAAAAATACAAAAAAAATAGCTGGGTGTGGTGGCGGGCACCTGTAGTCCCGCCTACTTGGGAGGCTGAGGCAGGAGAATGGCGTGAACCCAGGAGGTGGAGCTGGCAGTAAGCCAAGACTGCGCCACTGCACTACAGCCTGGGTGAGAAAGCGAGACTCCATCTCAAAAAAAAAAAAAAGTCCATCAGCTTATTTCAATAAATGTCCCAAACTAGCTTTGAATATGTTTTCCCCAATAAGCATCTTGCTGTTCAAAATAAAGTAACTGAGAGAGTCCTTATATTGTGAGAGATCTTGAACGTATGTAAATTTCAGAGCAATTCCCTCATTTTTGAGAAATAACATTTTAGGGGGTAAAATCCAGGAGATCACCAGGTTATATCCAGGCTGTATAGTGTATGAGTGTTTATAAGTGGTGTATTTTCACTTTCTGGCTTATGCGCATTGGAGTTTTATGCTGTAGTTAGTGAATATTGGTCCCACTCTTGGCAGTGAACATAATGTCTATGGTGCATCTATCCCTAGATATCTGCTTGGCTGACTCCTTCACCTCCTTCAAATCTTCGTTCCAGGTTACCTCAATGCACCTACCTTCCCACCCATCTTTAAAAGAGCAACTTGCCTCCTGCCACTCCCTACCCTAGTATTTTGGACTCCCTTTGTCTCTTCTATTTTCCTTTTACCTAAAGTTCTTGTCATCTCTTAAGACATGTTCCTGTTTTTACTTACTGTGTGTATTGTTTCTTGCCTTTTTTTGTTTGTTTGTTTGTTTGTTTGATGCTGAGCTCAGAATAGTTTATTTAGCATGTGCTCAGTGAATGTTTATAGAATGAAAGAGCAAGAGCCTGTGTGTTTCCAAGGCTTGCAGGGCCTCAGAATTGTATGGGAACAGATGCTTTGAACAGTGATGCAATGAAGATAAAGTACAGAGGGTTAGGAGACTCACACACTTTCTTTTTTTGCAACTCAAAGTACCTTTTTTCAGTATTTGGCATGGTTGAGACTTGTTGAAAAACCCTCCCTGGAAGTGACTTGTGAGGGTTGGATATTACCTGTTAATGCTTCATACATCCCAGCAGACTGGTTTACATATATGGAATTTGCTGTTATCACCAGGAAAATTTCCAGACTTTTATTTATGATATATATATGTATGTATTTGTGTACATATATACACATATAACTTTCATGTATATGTAATATACTTTTATATCTATTACATATATACTTTTATATGTCTGTAATATATACTTATATATGTAAACTTTTTATGAGCTGGAACATGTTTTGAGTGTCAATTATGCACCGTCAGTGAACACATGGGGCAGCTGACTGGTTTACAGCACAGGTTGAACTTTCCCATCTGTGTGTTCAGAGGTGCTGAACATCCCCCCTCAGTGACACCTCCTGTCTGGGATCCAGCACAGATAATGAGTGTGGGAATTTGAACTAACCTCATGGCATGTGAGGGTGGGGTGTCTCATCTGAGAAATGGAGTGTATCCTGGCAGGCAGTTAGGCTGCCTGCTGTATCTTCCCCTGACACTGGAAGGTTTCATTTTTATTGCTTGTGATTATGTAAAATCTTTTCTGAGAGTTTTGAGAATCAGTGTGACAGAATTACAACCCACGTAAGGTTTTCCCCTTTTCTGCCTTTGGGAGAATTCCCACTCAAAGAGCCAGATCCCATTAGGATTGGAGTCAGCAGGGCTGAAGATGGCTAGAGGACACTGCGGGGAGGGAGAAAGCACTTGGAGATGAGATACTCAGTTATTGAAACTGACTTGCCTCCTCGAGAAATCTGGAACTTTAAACCCAATTCCAGAATTATCTCCTGATTCCAGTGAAAGAAACCTACTACCTAATAACTTAGGCAGCCATTTAGGTGGGATGTTTCACTTTCTGAAATTCTTAGCTTTCTTCCCTGTAAAAAAAAAAAAAAAAAAAAAAAAAAAAAAAAAAAAAAACCTTTGCACTAGAATGATAATCTCTAGGATTGCCTATAGCTCTGATATTCTGTGATTCTATGGTCAATCCAGCTTTTTTTTTTCTTTCACTAATTTTTTATTATTATTATTATAGTTTAGGTTTTAGGGTACATGTGCACAATGTGCAGGTTTGTTACATATGTATCCATATGCCGTGTTGATTTCCTGCACCCATTAACTTGTCATTTAGCATTAGGTATATCTCCTAATGCTGTCCCTCCCCACTCCCCCAACCCCACAACAGTCCCTGGAGTGTGATGTTCCCCTTCCTGTGTCCATGAGTTCTCATTGTTCAATTCCCACCTATGAGTGAGAACATGCGGTGTTTGGTTTTTTGTCCTTGAGATAGTTTACTGAGAATGATGTTTTCCAGTTTCATCCATGTCCCTACAAAGGACATGAACTCATCATTTTTTATGGCTGCATAGTATTCCATGGTGTATATGTGCCACATTTTCTTAATCCAGTCTATCGTTGTTGGACATTTGGGTTGGTTCCAACTCTTTGCTATTGTGAATAGTGCCGCAATAAACATACGTGTGCATGTGTCTTTATAGCAGCATGATTTATAGTCCTTTGGGTATATACCCAGTAATGGGATGGCTGGGTCAAATGGTATTTCTAGTTCTAGATCCCTGAGGAATCGCCACACTGACTTCCACAATGGTTGAACTAGTTTACAGTCCCACCAACAGTGTAAAAGTGTTCCTATTTCTCCACATCCTCTCCAGCACCTGTTGTTTCCTGATTTTTTAATGATGGCCATTCTAACTGGCATGAGATGGTATCTCACTGTGGTTTTGATTTGCATTTCTCTGATGGCCAGTGATGATGAGCATTTTTTCATGTGTTTTTTGGCTGCATAAATGTCTTCTTTCGAGAAGTGTCTGTTCATGTCCTTTGCCCACTTTTTGATGGGGTTGTTTGTTTTTTTCTTGTAAATTTGTTTGAGTTCATTGTAGATTCTGGATATTAGCCCTTTGTCAGATGAGTAGGTTGCAAAAATTTTCTCCCATTCTGTACAATCCAGCTTTTAAATGACTTCCCCTTCATTATCAAAGAGCCTTATTTGATTAGCTCAGGTTTATGATAGTGGTGTGCTGAGTTTCGGTGCCATATACCCTCATTTTGTGAATTTTTCTGTGTATGTCTTAGTATTCCCTCTGCTCTTCATCCAATATGGCAATGTTTGCTGATTGATTGGTAACTATTTTTGTCCTCCCACTTAACTAACAACTGTAATTGGAGCTCAATATAAGGGCTATTATTTTTACAAAGTTTGTTTTCCTTTTAAGGCTAAAAATAAACATTGCCTTCTGACACTCCAGTGGAAAAAATCTGTTGTGAGAAAAATCTAAACTTTAAATGATTCATTTGTTGGATCACTTTTGACTTCTTATGTGTTTAAAAGAATGAGAAAAAGGGCATATTACCATTATAGGGGTGGTACTGTATTCTGTACAAGTAACCCAGGATATGTAGGTTGGACAAAAGATTCAAGTATTTTAATAATTCATTATTATAAATTTCGCATATGAAATAATGAGAAAATAGAATTAAACTGAGGTTTCCCATCTAATTAATTACTTCCCAATCTACATCTTCATTCTGTTAGCCTATAGCAGCATTCCTAGTTTTGAAAAGGTAGCTGGGGGGAGATTGGTAAATGTTAGGGATGAGGGTGATGGAGGTGTTATTCATTGGGGTACTAGTGATGGTCTTGATAAAGGTGATAGTGGTGGTATTGATGGGGTGGTAGGGATGTTATTGGGCAAAAGCAAAAGCAGTCAAAGGAGCTGTTAGAAAGAAAGATTCTTCAGAGAGAAAAAGGTTGTCATATGGAAGGTACAGAGAGTACAAGTCAGATGGAAAACACCCGAAGAGATGGAAAAACTTTAAAAGAAAACGTTTAAATATATTCCTGGTGGAAATAAAGTTAGTTTTTTTGATGGAACTATTCATCGTTCAGTTGGTGTAGAAATTTTGTTTCCAATGACTTCCCATTTTGAATGAGATGCAGTGTCTACTCTGACTAACTTCTAAGACACTCCCCAGAGGGCAATGACAGCTTCTTGTTATGATGCCTTAAGAATAACACAGATGGATATATTTTTTAAG
Organism: Hylobates moloch; assembly: GCF_009828535.3. Taxonomy (NCBI): domain Eukaryota; kingdom Metazoa; phylum Chordata; class Mammalia; order Primates; family Hylobatidae; genus Hylobates; species Hylobates moloch. The sequence continues at coordinate 21,558,006 of NW_026652297.1, read as the reverse complement.
TTTCAAGCACAGGAGTCTCTGTGACCCTTTCTGACTCTGATGGTGCCTGGGAATGTGGGCATCATTCTTTATTGCTTTTGGATAGTAAAGCATCATCATTAATTCATGCTCTGCACATTTGTAACTTGTGATAAACAAGAACTAAGCCTAAGTTTGCCTACAGGTTTGCTAAACCAATTAATAATGTAAGCCATGCTGCAGGGGCAGTGTTTATTTACCTCAAGGGTACCTGCTTGTTCCAGCAGTTTGGATGCATCATCACAAACTGAGAGGCTAATTACAAATTGCTCTTACCTCTTTATTAAAGCAGATCTCTGAAGGCTCACTCCGTGGGAGCTTTTGTGTTATCCTTGTTTACATTTCTGTATATTTGAGTGTGCTGCTAACTGCATCTTTTATAAAGGATTTAGATTTTACACTTCACAAAATCATTGCAGTCTGGTATTTCCTATGGGTATGGATTAGTGATGATTACTGTATTTTAAAAGATGTCTATTGCTATGTAACAAACCACCCCAAAACATATTGGCTTTAAACAATAGTAGTCATTTATTTTGCTCACAGATCTGCAACTTGGGCAATACTTGGCGAGGCAGCTAATCTCCATTTCACATGGTATCAACTGGGCTGTTTGGTGGTAGCTGGGGGATCTACTTTCAAGATGGCACACTCATATGGCTGGCAAGTTGGTGTTGGCTATAGGCCTCTCCACAGACTGCTAAGCCTTCCTCAAAACACGGCAGCTAGGTTCTAAGAGCAAGCATCCCAACAGAAGAAGGTGGAAGTTCATGGAATTTTGATGATTATACCTTGGAGGTCACATAAGGGTCCTTTTCACCTACTCATTGGTTGAGGCCGTCATAAGGATCCACAGTGGTTGAAGTACAGGGGACATGGGTTCCAGCTCTTGAAGGAGGAATGACAAGGTTCCAGCAGACCATATGGAACGAGAGATATTGTTGTGGCCATCTTTGGAAAATACAGTCTGCCACATACATGAATTCCGACATGCTTATGTTCATTTCCGGTTCATTCTTTTACTAGGAGAGAACTTTGAGAATACGTAACAAATAAAAATGAAGGCGAGAAGTGGAAATAAATTCAGTATTGAATATAAGGGTTATTGGACATTGAAGATAATCTTTAAATGTATAATTCTCAGTAGTTGTTAATGCAAAGCTGCTCCTTCCCTCCCCCCTCCAAAAAAAAAACCCATCTCCTATTTGTTACTCAAAGGGATCACATATCTTCATGTGCTCTGAAACTCTCTCAAATCATTTCCATCTTCCAGAAAAACCATCCCAGGGTTCTCCAGGGCATTTACAAAAGAACAATAAAACATTCATTTTTTTAGCACATTGTAATGAAAACCATCCCCAAGTACTTAGTTTAACTGCCTTGTTTACCATGGGAGTTTCAAATGTCATTAGGACCCTGTTATATTTTTGTTGGTCTGGAGTCGTGGAAATCACAAAGTATTTTTTAACCAAGGGTTAAAACTAGGATAGCAATGCCCAGTGGCACCATCTCAACATTTTGTTAAAGTGTGTTTCATTAATGCTTTGGAAGCCTATGTAAATCAGAGGATGGTGGGGGGAAAAAAAAAAGTCACGAATACTGGATGTTGAAGCAGTGTGGTGTGAAGAGAAACATCTGCTCCTGGTTAAATTCTTTAAACTTACATTCTTTTGACTCACTCATTTAACTGTGGTGCTGAGATTTGAGTTCAATGAAGACTCTAAAGCTGGTTTTCCAGAATGTTCCAGGGAGTCTTAATGAACCCTTGAGTTCTTAACCCCAAGCTTGTAATTCCAAGGTCACTGGTATTACCAAAGTATAAAACTAGGGTTGTCAACCTCAGCGACTCCAAAAAACTGTTTTTTTTTTGTTTTTTTGGGACATACATTGCCTCATCTTAGTGCCTTTGTGAAACAAGGCCCATGGGTATGCCTGATTATGAGGCATTTTTTACCTTGATAAGAAGTAGTGATATTAACAAATTGCTTATTTCTGCTTCTTTTCTTTTTCCTGAGGGGAAGATTGACTTGGTTTCTTAAGAGATGGACTGAAAACCCAAGAACTGCACATTTTAACAGCAATGCTTTCTTGAGACATGTCTCTGGACCTGCAACCCCCTTAATATCTCTAGGCCTCAGTTTTCTTCACTGTTAAGATGATAGGAGTAGCAAATGATGTGTAAGTTTTCTGAATCTCCAGTGTATTTTTTAAAACATTATTGGTCCCAGATGGGTATTTCCTGAAATTGTAGACTCATAGATGTTCCCACTTGGGGGTAACCTCAGATACTGCAAATTTAATTTCATACCTATTTATTCCTTTAATAAATGCCCACGGAATACTTACTGTGTACCAGGAACAGTTCCAGATGCTGAGGACAAAGCAAGAGGCAAAACAGACAAACTGCCTGTCCTCTCATCCAGCTAGGAAAACCAGTTGCAGGGAGATGGAGGGGGGAACAGCACCCCAAACAGAGGGATCTGCAAAGTGCTGAGGCCCCCTGATGGGAACAAATCTTGGGGTGGGGGGAAAACAATGACAAAGACTTGTGAAGGTGTCAGGAGTTTGGGATGTGGCCTGAGAGGTGGGCAAGACCCATCTCAGGGGCAGGGCAAGAGTTGTTGGACTCTGTTGGCTGGCTTCAGGTTGGGATTCTTATTCTAAATGGAACATCATTGGAGAGTTAAAACGAGCAGCCTTAACTGGCTCACATCTTTCAGATACCAGCCTGGCTGCTGTGAGGGCTGTATACAGGCCATCATGCAGGAAGAAAACCAGCAGAAAGGTGGTGGTGAAGCCAGGGAAGAGCGTCTCCAGGAAGAGGGAATGCATGAGCTACCAGAGAGGATGGGGTGGTGAGGGCTGAAAAGCCTGTGGGATTTGGCATCATGGAGGTCACAGGAGGGCTGTGGGGAGCTGCCCATGGGGAGGCAGTGCAGAAGCTAGAGAGTGAGTGGAGGTGGAGTCGGTGAGGCAGGGGTGGGTGGACGAGGATTACTTTCCTCTGTTGTTGATTGGATTCTTTCCTCTTTTTCTTCTTTTAAAAAAAGATAACTTGAATTTAGTTGTATGCTGAGTGGAAGGAGCCAGTAGAGAGAGAGAGAAATTGAGGATATAGAAGAGAGAAGTGGCCTTAAGTAGGGTTGGGTGTTCCAGGGTGCCAGAAAACATGAGCTCCATGGCCTGGGTTTTGCCTTAACCGGGTCCCACTGACGCTGCGGACAAAGAGTGGAGGGCCAGAAGAGGACATGCGGATGGGCTTCTCAGCTTCTGACCTTGATTTTGTCTTTAGGTCATCTCTGGAGAATGGTGGGAAAGTGGGGAGAGGTTGGGGCCCAGGAGAGGGGAGAAAGCCCTGGGGAAGCATAAGACAGCTGACCAGGGAGGAAGGGAGCCACTGCGGGGTGGCCGTGTGGCCTCAGCCTTGGCGGGAGACCTTGAGCCCTCCTCCTTGTGGCCCTGGGTGGATTGGATGGATGCGACATTTGTGGGATGTGTCAGACAGAAAAAGCCAAGGATGTAATAGCAGGAGAGTGATGGAAGCAGTGGGTCATGTGCCGGACAGGGAAGGAGTAGAAGGAATAGTCATCTGCGTGCCTCTTAAAGTAGGTTTCTGGGTCTTCAATGCTGGTCACGTTGAACCAGGTGACCATATGTCCCAGCTTGTTCAGACAATCCCAGTTCATGCCTGTCATCTGAGCATAATTATTATTTCACTTTTTGCTTCAGTTGTTTGACAAATCAGCATCCCATGGTGTATCACAGACTGCTGCCTCTACTTTTCGTCTCCCATGGACTTCTCACATCCTTTCCCATAGCAAGTGTAGGCTCTTATGACCTTTCCCATGAGCTCTGCAGTTACTTCCGGGCCCCAGCCTGTCCCTTGCCTCCTGTCTCCTCGCTCTGTTACCAACCCCCACCTGGATCCATACCACATCCTGTGGGCAGATTTATTTTCCTTAGGACAGGCCTGATCGTGTCACTTTGCTCAGAAATCATGATGGTATCTCATTGCCTTCAGAATAAAAAGTCCAGACTCTAAAGACGCAAGACTCTGCAATCTAGCCCTGGTATTTCCCAGTACAGCTTAGAGTGTAGGAACATTGTGAATACAGCGCTGAGCAGTGTAACAGGTAGCAACGTGGGCTCTGGAGCCAGCTGCCTAGGTTTGAATCCTACTTTCCCTTTATTAGTTGTCTGACCTTGGGGAAGTTGCCCAATATCTCTGTGCCTCAGTTCTCTAATCTGTAAGACGGATGAAAAATAATACCTATTATTATTATAAGGATTAAATGAGTTAATCCACGTACAGCCTTTAAAACAGTGTTGGGCATACAGTAAGCTCTCAGTAAATTGTGATTACAGATTTTCAGCTCAAGCACACTGAACCTGCATAACTTCTGAGGCTTTCTTGCCTCTTCACTTTTGCTAGCCCTGTTTCTCATAGGAATCCTTCTCCCAAATCATTTCTGAATGCACAGATTTTACCTGCGGGTAAGGTTAAATCCATGGTTACCAATAATGGATTTTGGCAGCCACAGAACCAACAGACTGGGAAGGCTGGCATGCATTCTTTGACTCCCACAGGACTATGACGAAAGTCTCTTTAAATGTTGTGCTAACATAATGTTTTGAAGTTTGATTTATCAATTTCCTTGTGGGTGTGCAGCAGTATTTAATGGAAGCCTGGGGGTCTTGCAGACTTAGAGGGGGCCAGCAGATTCTCCTGCCAGTTCTTTTCCTCAGTAGTCCTACTTGGATGACGGCAGTTCTCATGGGCCCAGGTCGTCTTTGCTCCAGAATCCTGTTCTGAGTGCAGACAACCACACATATGTTGAATTCTGCTGATGGGCATACACTGAGGGAGATTGGGGTGTTCTGGGCCAAGGAAAATCTGCCGGAGGTGACTCCTGACTACTCCAGCATGTTGACTCTTTGACTGTGCCCTCCTGGTCAGGGCACGCATCTACTATGACAAACTACTCTGTGCAGTGGAATGGCTGAGGGGGTTGCTTGGTGATTTCAAAAAGTGCTCTTAATAAACAATGTTGAGCAGACTGGAAGGAGATATGCAAAGATATCCTCTGTAAAGTAGAAGAATGCTGTGTCTATGCATACAAATAGCCTAGAGCACTGACACCAAAACCATTTTGACTAAAACAGATGTGGACTTACTTGCTTAGTTTTGTTTGGCATAAATATCAGTTGCCTTATATCCTCTTCTTCATTTTAGTAGGTGTGAGTTATGAGCAAATTTCAGATTTTATTTCATACCAGGTGATATATATATGTGATAGATATTTAAATATTTATTTTTTTCTGCCCTGAAATTCTTCTTTTGAGACCTTCTTTGTTCCTGCAATCCAATTAGATGATTTCCAAGGGAGCCACCATGTACCCTGGTCAAAGCCAGTTGGCCCAGAAGTGGACATCTGACCTAAGCTGGGCCAATCAGAGCCCTTCCCTGGGATCTTTTGCTTTGGGTAATCAGGAAGTTTAGACATTCTACCTCCAGTAATTAAGCTGTTAGCAGGAAAACTCAGAAGGTGGCAATGGACATATTTTCTGCTACATAGAAAAAATTAGTCCTAGATAAGAAAGAAGAATGATGCCAACAGATAAAAGTAGGAATGAAACTTGGAGCAAGTATGCTGAGGGTTCCAGGTCTTCTTAAGTCCAGCTCTGGCCCCACTGTGCTGACCATTTAACTGTTCTTGGAGAGACCATTGAGTTCTTCCTCACAGGCAGGACCTTCCTTGTTCGCTTCCCATTTGTATCTGTGATTTAGAGTTTTGACACTGGATTGAAGCCTCCTGGTGGGTTGGGTTTTGGGGAGCACTAAAAGCCATCTGAAGATCTGTGGGGGATGAGGCTTTACTGACACCTCTCAGTCCTACCGATCCCTAACTCCCATGCACTTCATTGTCCATGAATGGTGAAATTATAGGCACAGTCTCAGTGAAAGAACTGAGTCCATTAACACAGATAATGCAGGCAAATGAAAATCCTTTGATCAGAAATCCCTGTCCTGAACAGAGCTACCAAAGGATGAATCTGTTCTCTGCTTCCACTAGAATGCTGGGTCCCACTTCTTTCTTTTGTTTTTTTTAGGAGATTACAGTTTGCTGAGTTCTTACAGTATTTCTCAAGCTTCCCTCTAATCACCCCTAGTAGCAGAGGAGAATAAACGGATACCTCTTCTCCTCAACTCAGCCCTGCCAGGGATCTGAGGACAAGCTGTGGTTCCTCAAACTGTGTATAAACAGTTCGAGAAGGATGGAATAAAACTCTTCAGAGTCCCTCAATTACCCCTTGAGTAAGACCAACACACATTAAGTTCAAGAGGGAAGGGATAGTGCCTGTTTAACTCACTGCTGTTTGCCCAGAACCTAGTGCCCAGCATACAATTGATATTCAGTAAGTAGTTATGGAATGAATAAATGAATATTAGTATCTTCATTTTATAGATGAAGAAACTGAATCTAAAATAAATCAACTGATTTGACCAATAATATAACTACTGAGTAACAGAGCCAGGTCCAAAGCTTTAAGTCTTTAAACTCTTTGTCCAAGGGCAGATTCTAAGACCTCTCAGTCGCTAAAAGAGAAAACCACAGCAGCAGAAAGTTTACATGATCTTTCCTTGTGGCCCCAAAACGGAGCTAAACATCCAGCAGCGCCTAGCAAAGCTTCCAATTCTGCAGCTAAGTGTTAACATGTCAAAACTAAAGGCAGCTTCAGATGTGAGCTCAAACCCGTGTTATTTTTGAGCCTCCATTTTCAGAAAGCTGTACAAGAGTGTAGGTGACAAGATGGGAAGGGTTGCGTGTGTCTGATAAAATATTCGCTGTAAAGACTCACGTGTAACTGCAACCCAGAATGGCATTTTTGTGCCTGTTCTTGACATCTAGGGCATACCTCTGCTGTGGGCTCCCTGTGTGTGCTGTGTTATGTTGTCACGGATCGGGGGCGTGTGAGTTATGAGGGAGGGCCGGAGTGGGCAGTGGTCTGATCTAGGGTATATAAGTATGTGGATGTGAGCCTTGGATTTACCCCATATTATATGCCTCAGAAATCGCTGTCAAAAACTCTATTATTCAGTATTTTATGTGATTTATTATGCTCTATGACAGAGCTACCCAATAGAACTTTCTATGATGATGGATATGTTCTACTCCTGCACTGTCCATGGGGTCATCACTAGCCGCAAGTGGCTGGTGGGTGCTTGAAATGTGACTCATGTGACTAAGGAGAGGAATATTTAATTATTTTATTTGAATTAATTTAAATTTAAATAGCCACATGAGGCTAGTGGCTACCTATTGGACAGCACAGCTCTCTATTTTTTTAGCAGTAAGTTTCTGATTCCCAGCATTAATTAGCTCATTAGTTACAGGCATTTCATTAAGTTTATTATATAACCTGTAGAAAATAAATCCATCAGTTATAGATATAACCTCCCTCACCTGGTGTGTAGCAGGTCTCCTCAAAACACAGTGGGGGAAATTTCCTTCACCTGGGCAACAGTGATGGCTGAAAGCCTCCCTGCCACACTTCAGCCTCTCACTTAGGACCTGGAATCAATACCAGATGAAGTCCTAGTTGTCTTGTTTCTGTTTGGGGCTCACTGTCATTTGGGAGCCTGTACCCATCATTTATTTCATGCCTAGTCAGGTTTAGATTAAGAGACCTCCATCAACTTGCCCTGTGCTATCTTATTTCCCCCCCACCTCCTGGTGCGGGGAGAGAAAATTGATTATTTTAAGGAATTGGCTTATGTGATTGTGGGGGCCAACAAGTCTGACATCTGCAGGGCAGTCCAGCAGACTGGACATTCAGGTAAGGACTGGTGTTGCAGTCTTGAGTTTGAAGGGGGAGAACCCAGGGAGAATTTCTGTGTTGCAGTCCAGAGGTAGAATTCTTTTTCCTTTGGGAAATCTCAGTCTTTGCTCTTAAAGCCTTCACCTGATTAGATGAGACCCACCTAATAATGGAGGAATCCACTTTACTGAAAGTCAACTGATAGTAAATGTTAATCACACATTTAAAAAATACCTTTACAGCAACATCTAGCCTAGTGTTTTACCAAACAATTGGTCACCATAGTTCAGTCAAGTGGACATAAAATTAACTGTGACACCATCCTCCGTAGAGTCAGACAAAACAGTCTTGGAAGTGTCTCTGACTCTTTACCCATGCTATCTACTACAGGCTGTGGGCACTCCAATCCCTATTGGCCTGTGAGCAGGAGGCTTTTCTCTTCCTTTTCCTATGTTGCATATAGCCTTCATTTTTACTAAATCCAACCTGTGTCTCACTTCTTTCTGATTTCTTACCCCGATTGATACACGTACTCTAAAGCACAAATACGTATATTTGCATGCACGTAGAGTATATATCGCACTCATCATTAGCAACATGGTATTCATTTTGAACATAGAAACAGACAATCCATCCTAGAAATCTAATGTCATATTGTTATTTTTAATAAAAATGATTCCTCAAATATATAACCAAAGATTTTTTTTTTTTACAATGAGTTGTGACTTTTTATATAACTAAATTTTTTTAAAAAGAAATATTTTTCACATCATGATTCCTGATTAGAGTTACAGTGGAGCATGTCCTTATTCATTATAGAGCAACTGAGTGAAGTTGTGGATTAGTCAAAACAGCCATGTTTAATTTTCAGTGCCTAAACCAGAAATTGTTACTCCTTTAAGTATTTGGGGCAGGTGGGTTCTTACAGGCAGCAGAAATGAGAAGAAGGTGGGTGAGGGTGTATATCAGTTTAAACAGGCATCCACCTGGGCATCTTGGTACAGGTCAGATTATCTGAAGTGGAAAGAGTGGTATCATTGAAGAGGCATCAGGTTGGGCTTAGGATACTCAGAGTGAAAGCCAGGCATGGCTTTGGGTAGCTCTGTGAGGTTTGACCAGTCACAGAATGTCTTAAGCAGTTTTCTCTTCTGTAAGGTATGAATTTGAGGCCTAAGGGAATGCATGTGGAAGTTCTTTGTAGAAGAGTTGTGCAATGTTAATAGTTGCTGTTTCCTGTAATCGTTGTTGTTAGAGATGTTGTGGGCATGTGTGGGAGTCTGTGGGGAGCTCCATAGCTGAGGTGACCTGGCTCCTCATGATCTGTTCTTCCATGTTGATTTGGTTCCATGCTCATGAAGACCCTGGCATAGCCTGAGGTCATGGTAATGTCCAGCAACAGATGATGAGGGCTTGAAGTAAAGTGAGCTTGGATGGTCACTTTATGGAGAATGAGGAAGTAATTCCAGAAACATTGGGGGATAAATGTGGTAGGGTGTGGTGAACAGATACACAGGATTAGAAACAGGGAAGAAGATACTGTGATTCCAGCTGGAGAGACCAGATCAACAGTGGACGCATCAGCTGTGATCGTCTTCTGTGTAGGTCTGAACTTCCAAGGAAAGCCAGGGCTAGGGGTTCACACTTAGGAATAATGAACATCTGATTTGTAGCTAAACCCATGTGAGTGGAGGAAGTCACCAAGGGGAGTGTAGAGTGGAGGAGAGCTGGTAGCCGGGGATGAACCCTGATGAATACATCGCATGCCCACCACCATGATGAATGTGAGACTGGCTCAGTGAAGGTTATAAATGCAAGAATGAGAAGCAGGATTTAATTTAGCCATAAGTACACAGTCAAATGACTTTCTGAAAAATAGGAAAGTGTCTATACCAGGGTAAGACAGAACCATAAGAGTCGTGGCCCCTAGGTCTAGCCAAATATTGATCTTCATAAAATCTAAATGTGGTCGTCTAGTTAAAAAGGACTACTCACCCTTTCTGGTAAACAATTTGGCAGCCTCTGCCAAGCCTTTGAAAAGTTAATATCCCTTCATTCATTAATACCACTTCCAGGAATCTATTTGAAGGAAATAAGCAGAGCTACAAGTATGCTTCCTCTTCTTGGGGGTGTGAATTTCCCTGGAACGCACAGGATAAGGGCTGCATTTAACTTTGACATCTTTTTAAAGTTTGGATCCTAGGTAGCACTGTGGTATAAGATACAAAATTTGTGCTGAAGTTGAAGGTAAAAGATGAGCATTCAAAGAAATCTTGCAGTTTTCCCTCAGACTCCCACTCTGCTCTGCTCTTGAGGTTATGACTGTGGTGGGAGAGTCGGATATGCTGGCCTGCAGGGTGAACTCAGAGCCTTTGTGGGCATGGATCCAAGGCCATATGTGATCCAGTTCTTGTCACGTCTAGTCAAGCCTCATTTCTGGGCTCCTCTTGGTTTCTCATGTCATGTTCCAGAAATATTTCTAGAAATTTCCTCAACACACCAGGCTGTTGCATACTGTCACACTTTTGCCCATCATGATCCTTCCTTGCCTTTACATGGATTGCCCTCTCCTTTTCCTTTACATATGTGGTGAACTCTTATTCATCCTTCAAACCCTTCTGCAGAGTGGGTCCCAAATAGGTTTTGTCTAGCATGGCATTTTGGGAAAAAAAAAAAAAATTGGATTTGAATACTTTAAGGTGAGGCATACATGCTCCAGTTGTGCCACATTTCTTACTCTTCCTTTTGTGTTACAGCATGTCATTTGTTACATCCCTGATCTACTCTGAGAAACTTTTCTCAACCTCCCCTTCAGGCAGAAATAATCACCATTGTCACTGTCATATCTATGCCTTCACATCCATTACTATATTATCCTCTATGAGGAATTTTTACAATATTTACTTTTTCAATTCTAAAAGTAACATCCATGCCCTTTAGGTAAATTTTGAAAATTACACAGTAATAGAAAAAAATCACTTATAGCCCCACTCCCCAAATACAGTGCTGTTTTCATTTTGGTGACTTTTTATGCACAGTTTATGTATGTGTATTACATAGTTGTCATAATAAAGTCTATGAAGTTTAGAATCTTGACTTTTTATATGTCATTATAAGCATTAATTGTTCCATGATAGTGTAATTATTTTTAAACTCTGTTCGCAATAATTGGCCAAATCTTCTTGAGGGTTGGGGATCCTATTTTACATTCCTGGTACCTAAGCACCGTGTTGGTCTGGACCAATGTAGGGGCTTACTAACTATTTGTTGAATTCTACAGCTGAAAAATTAATGTCTCCATCCCTACCTTCAAGGAGCTCATTTCGGGAGAGAAGGCTACATATTCATCCATTATTTAATATATTCATTCATTCAACAGATCTTTATTGAGGACCTGCTACATGTCAGACATCATTCTATTACTGGGGATGCAGCAGTGCAAAATACCCCAGCCCTCACGAAATATGTATTCTAGAGCAGTGATTGGCAAACATCAGGCTGCGTTGGAATCACTTGGAGGACTTGTTAAGACACAGATTGCTGGATCCCACCCTCAGAGTTTCTGACTCAATAGGTCTGTGGTGGGGCCTGAGAATTTGCATTTCCAACAGGTTCCCAGGGGATGCTGATGCTCTGGTCTGGGGACCACACTTTGAGAACCCCTGGCCTAGAGGATAAATTTGCAGTACAATATGGCAAAGGAATATGGTTGTCTGGTTTGTTGTGGGAGAAGGGCAGATGTCTGTGTCCAAGCCTCTCCGATTCCTCCAGTCCCAGTGAGGAAGGGGAGGGCTAGGATAATGCCCTGTGTATGGAGTCCTCGCCTCTTCACTCTAGATGACAGCAGTCTCTGCAGGGCCGCAGAAGCCCAGGACTGATAAGGAGAGAGGTTAGAGATACTGTCTTTGTGCCCCATCCTTTGGCGCACTTGCCATATGTAACGTCTAAACTAAGCTCCAGTGCAACTGCAAAATAAATGTGTTTTCACTCACTTTATATATGAGAAAACTGAGGCGCAGCAAGTTCATATAATCTACTCTGGTTCCTCAAGATGGTGAGTCACATATCTGGGGCTCCACATCAGGCCTTTCCAAAAGCCTTTAAACTTCATGCTATTTCCATGACTCTAGTTAGACTGGCCTATGGTTGAGCCCTCCAAGGAAGCAGTTATTAAAATGCTTCAGAAGTCATAGCTGTTTCCTCTGCAGTAAGAGAGTAGTAGCAGAAGCTAGTGCAGGTGTCTCCTCATTTCATTTGAGGGCTGTAAAACCCATTGCCTTTCTCTTTTGGCATATGTTGCCAGAAAGCTCAGAAGTATGCTTTGCATACAGTGGCTTTCCTCAGCCTCCAAAGTTCTTTGGTATAATTATTTCCCTGCTATTTTCTTTAAAAATTTGTGTTGCTGTGCCTTCTTTTAGGAGCTTTATAGAATAATTTTTTAAATCAGTGGATATCATAGATTAATGAGGGAAAAAATTTTCAAAATGGAATGGATGGCTTTAAGGTTTTTTTTGTGTTTTGTTTTTTTAACTTTTGAAGAGTGAATTGAGCCAACTCTGGGCATATGAGTGGACACATACATGCCCATAGACATGTATGTAGTTGATGCTTTGACATGTGTCCACTGAGTCTTGTGATTAAAAGAATGAACTTTGGCCCAGGCCAGACCTGGTTTTGCACTCTGGCTACTCACTGCTTGTTTTATGACTTTAATGTCTCTGGGCTCCAGTGTCCTCATCTGAAATGGAGACAATGATACCATGCAGCGTCATTGAAGGATGAAACGTTTTGTTGTTTTAATTTATGTAAAATGCCTAGCTCAATGCCTAGACATAGTAGGTCTATAATAGACAGTAATTACTACTATTCTTATTTTATGTCTAGCACAGGCTAGGATTTAAAGACTGGACTGCACATTTGCAACTGCAGTTTTCCAGGTTGTGCAGTGTGGAAGAAAAATGACTTTCCATTTAATGTCAGGGTGGTTCTTCCAAGGAGAACTGTCAGGGCAGCTTCTCCTTTAGAGAGAATAGCTCTATGCTGGCGAAACTGACTCTCAAATGAGGGTAGATTATCGTTGCAGAGGCCTCAAGATTTTCTGAGGTCATCTGCTTAGGGCTTGGTGACTAAGACTTAGACAGCTCTGAGGTCTGCACCGCCTTATTTATTTGTAAAATGACTTAAGCATCCTTGCCTGGAAAGTCCCCTGAAGCCTACCTTCTGGCTTTGGCTGGCTCTTGCTTTATTAGATGATTATTTTCAATTTTTCTTTCAAACTTATGACTTACATTCAACCCAATTGCCTTGGGCTATTTTTTAGGGATAGGGAGAGTTCAAGTACCTCAGTACTCCAGGTGGGTGTTCATCCCCCATCCCATTGGTACAGGGAGTGAGAAGGAGCCATCACCTTGCTGCTGGATGGTGTGGACCAGGACTTGGAGAGCCAAGAGTCACTCTATGGCTGTGGGCTGGGCATGATCTGTGGGCTCCTTTGACCTTCCCTAAACCTGAGAGCACCGGGGAGCAAGGTGTCCGTCTAGATGATACATCTCGGGGAGGATGGGCCCACAGCCTTGGCACAGGGGTGATTTTCCCACCTCTGCCCTTCTCTGCCAAAACTATTGTCCAAAAAGGAAGCTCTTTGGGCCATAAAATGCCATCTGTTGCTTGTATATGGTTATATAGACGAGCTGTAGTTATACAGTAGCCCGATGGGCAGGAAGTCAGTGATTCATCTGAAAAAAAGTGACAAAAAAAACCAAACTCTTAACAAAACAAACTTCCTCCTTCTCAAACTCTTTGTTTAGAACTTTTTTCAGCCTCTTTAAAAAATGTTAATAAGGACTAACGCAGTGTTTCAAAGTGGTGATTTCAACTCTTCAAAGCCAAATGCTTTATCTTTCCATCAGACAATATAGTTAAAACAAATAAACAAAAAAAACTGTCTTCTTCAGACTAGGGTGTGGGGGCAGGTGCCCCTGAGGACATGGGGCTCCTGCCAGCTTGGAATTCTTCCCGTGCACCTGAAATAGCCTCGCAGGCCTCGGGGAGGCGCTTTGCACGCTGCACATGTCCCTTTGATAGACCATTCCATTCACTTGGTTCCCTTCCTTTTGTTTGCCTCACAGATCCAGGAGGCTGCAAGCCAGGGCCTGAAATTCGTTGGTGTTATACCTCAGTACCACTCCTCCGTGAACTCGGCAGGCAGCAGCGCTCCGGTGTCAACTGCCAACAGCACCGAGGATGCCAGAGATGCAAAAAACGCACGTGGGGATCACGCGTCACTGGAGAATGAGAAACCAGGGACTGGGGATGTGTGCAGTGCTCCGGCTGGGAGAAACCAAAGCCCAGAGCCCGGCTCAGGCCCCAGAGGGGAGGTGCCCATCGCCAAGCAGCCCAGCTCACCCTCCGGAGAGGAAGATGGTGGAGAACTTTCACCACAGGGGGTGAGCAAGACACTGGATGGACCAGAGAGCGACCCCTTGGGGGTGCATGAAGAGCCACTCTCAGGGAGTAAGTATGTCAGCAATGGGAGTTTTGACCCGCTTAAAGAACAGCTAACAGCTTTTCATTAATCCCCATGGTATCTCAGAGAAAAAGGAATGGAATTTAGAGTGTAGAGACAGCAGTCCATCAAACAGGAGAAACTTTATCAAGCAGTTATTTGTGCCAGCTGACTGTTTACTTACTGAAGTTATGACTTCTGGGGAGTACAGAACCACATGAAATTGACTTGCAGTTTGCTCCAAAATGTCACGTTTGAAGTGGATTCTAGACTGTGAGTTCTTTTATCTCCTGTGCTCTCGAAATTGCCCTTGAATTATCCAGCTTTTTCACACAGGAAGTGTCAGCCTGCCAGGCACCAATGAAAACCTACACACCACCTGTTAAAATACCCACCTAAAGCAAGACATTTTACAGCTGAGCAAATTGGGGTTTAGAGAGGAAATTTGTTGCCCAGTCTGGAAATAGGCAGTTCAGGCATATGAACCCAGGTGGACTTACCCACCATCCCTTCACACCTCTCTGCTTGGTCTTTCCTGTGTGATAGACTAACAAGATTTACCGAGGCCCTTAACAAGATTTACAGGGAGCAAAGTTTCCCTCCGTTTCTCTGTATTTCCTTTTTCTCTACTTTCTTCAGGAAATCAACCATCCTTATTTCCCCCTTTCTCCAGGAAATCTAGCATCCAGTCATTTCCTGAGAGCAAGGTACTTACGTGAGCCATGTAAGTATGAGCAAGTATGAAAACGAACAGAAGACCCCCAGGGCTTAGGAGGGCTTTCTGTTTAGGCCTTTCTGGATGATCTCCCTGGTTAATATTGTTATTATCATTTATTTACTAGTTCTTGAAATTAGCCTCTTACAAGTGAGAATGAACAGGCGTTTTCCCTTCGAGAAGGGAAAACAAGGAGAAACAGTTTCTTTTGTTACATCAGAACTTCTTGAGAAGAAAACTATGGGATGGTTAATTCCAGGGGCTTATTTGCAAAGTTGATTTAGAGGGAGATATTGGAGCTGCCTCAGTTCTGTGATATAGTAAGACTATTGCTTAATCAAGGCATTGAGCCTTCTTAGTATGCACTGAAGTAGAGCCCTTCATTTGTGTGATTTTTCACTGTTTGAGGCACATGCCTGCTGCCCTCATGAAGTAGCTGAGCATGCATTTAAGGCCAGTGTGTCCTCCTCATGAACGCCCAGGTCTTAGTCCAGAAACCTCCATCTTCTCATGGAGGTTGGGCTGGATGTGTGTGCTCTGAATCCTGGGCAGGAAGATGGACCTCATTGGAGTCCTTCTGTACAGTCCAGGACTGTGGGAGGGGGAGGGCGAGGGTCAGGCCAGGCAGAGGCCCCCAGGAGAAAGGGCAGGAGTGACGGAGAGGTGAGGAGCATGGTGCTCAAGAATCTAGAGTCTGTTTACATTCCGGCCTGCCTTCCGTGCCTCAGTTCCTCACCCTGTGAAATGGGGATAGAACGATAGTTTCTCACCTCTCATGGAATCCTGGCTTTGAGAAAGGAGGCAGTTACTATTGAGGTTTCCTCAGTAGTTTTCAGATCCTTCCTGTGTTCCAGAGCCCACCTTCCTCCGATACTCCTTCCAGACTTCCTGCCTCCTGTGAGAGGATTATTCACTGGGGAAACTTGTCCTAGGAACCTCCGCAGGTGCCCAGGACCTTCTTGCTACCCCATGGCTACTCACCTCCCTCACCCAGAATCTCCCCTGACGGCTGAACACAGAAAAATCGACACCCAAAGCATCTTGGCCCCTATCCCATCACCCAAGTCCCTGTTCTCTCCTGGAGAAACAGATCCTGCTGGGGAGGAATGGGTGAATGCGTGTGTTTCGGGAGGTGGTCAGCCCACCGTGGATGAGAATTTCAGCTCTGCAGGGGTAGGCCAGGAGGAGGGATTAAAGCCTCCTTCAAGCCCAGTCTCCCTAGGCAGGTAAACACTGCCTGTCTCTACACATAAAGCAGTCCCTTTATCTCTCTGCTCAGGCTGCCAATCTCTGAAATTTAGGCAGCTCACTGTTATCCCTTTTTCCTCCTTTGGTGGAATAGATGAGCTTTTGGGTTTTTCATACAGGGATCATTTCACATATAAGCCTTTCAGTGGTCACGATGGCAGTCACCCTCCAAGTGCCCTATTCTGTGTGTCCTTCTTGTGTCATCTCAGTTACTCCTCACAACAGCTTTATGGCAGAAGATGCTATTACTAGGTCCATTTTACAAATAGGGAGTGTCATCTTTTATACCCCCATACAGTTTAATTTCTTTATCACAGCTTGAATATTTGGCCTCCCTGAAGGCTGAACGTCCAGGGACCCTGTCCTCATTGGTTGTGACCCTCACCTGACCCCCGGCCTCTCTCCTAATCTTTCTCCTAGGAAGTCCACTCACCGTCACTCCCCCGCAGGCACACACGGGCCCCCCCAGGCACCCCTCCCCACTGCCTGCTCAGCTCCCAGCTTGCCTTCTCTCAGGGCCCCCTAAGGAGGGTGAAGTATTTTTACTCCTCTTCTGCCAGGTGGGCTTAAATAGGCAATCACAGCAAGACAATTAAAAAATATCCAGAGGGAGTCTCCCTCCTCTTCCCTCCTTCTCCTCAGTTAATTTATTTCCTTTATAGGAGGCCTTGGGGAGAGGAATCTAGGTAATGCCTGTTCAGACAGGACTTTCCAGTGGATTCTCCATGCAGAAGCAGGCGCAGGTCGTCCCTCCCCATCTCTGCAGGCTCGGTGCAGCCGTCACGCCTCCTTGCCCCTGCAGGTTCTCGGGGAGGCCCGCCGTGGGTTCCTCTTCCTGCTTGCTGACTTATTTCCTGGTCTGGGGGAATTTCCTTTTGGTTGGAGGTCCATGCTGTGCCGTGATCACCTGAGCCTGTGCAGGGACAGCCTCAGCATCTCCGTTGCCACAACTTCCATCAGAGAAACCAGGAGGCTAGACAGGTTCAGGAAAATTCTAATCATTCTCACCGTCACCAAAATGATAAGTCTTCTAAGCACTGCCCTTCCTACCCTGCACCTCCTCACTTAAAATGCTTAGAAATGTCAGCCAGAAACCCAAGCCTGTGATGCCAATCATGTTTCTAGCTGAGAGGATTTTATTCAGTAGCCCTCCCTGGCTGCCAGCTCATTGTGAATGGCCAAAACCTGGGGGTTGGGCTTTCCTGATGTGAGGGCTCCTTCCCTCCCAACTCCCTCGGGATAGTTGGACCCCATGATGTGGCCCCCTCCCAGATCTGCCACCTGCCACCATCTTTCTGGCCTTTTACTCAGTCCATTAACAAACAGCTATTGAGCTCCCACCCGCGGTCATCAGCTCCTGCCTTCTGTGTCCTGATGAAATTAGCCTCTTGTTAGATTTGGGAAAGAGCCCAGGGTTTGGGGTTTGAAAGACTCTTGGCTGCGCCACTTACTGGCTTGTGATTTCTGGGGGATCCACTTAGCACTTCCGGGCACAGAACCAGTGCCACCCCCTCTCATCAAGGTTGGGAGAGTCACATGAGATGGTGAAGGTGAAAGGCCCTTGTAAATATGGGACACATGCCTGTGGCTGCTGTCATCCTTACAGGTGGATTCCCGTGGATCGTTGTGCATGCGGCGGTCCCTGCACTTTGCCTTTCCCTGCTGCCCTGGCAAGCGGGCCTCACTATTAGTACCTGCTATTAGTACCCAAGCCTGAGCGAAGCTTGAGCAGCCTTGTCCAGATTTAGGCATCTGGATGGAGCAGCCTGGGGCCCTTCTACCCTCCTGCCCTGCCTCGCCACCACGGTGCCCACTGCCTCCCTTCCCAATGCAAACCTTTCTGCTTAGTCCCTTCTGCCCATGACCTCAGCAGCCTGCAGTCCCCACCCAGCTTGGGCTGCCCAACCGAATGTGATGCCCACTTGTTCCTTCCAGTGCAGGTAACGACCAGCTGCCTCCTCCTCCCACATCTAGCCCTTGGAGCCCCAGATTTTCACCCAGGCTCTAAACTCTTTCTTCTCTCCAGACCAGAGGTCTCCTGGGACAGCAGGGCCCAGCCAGTCCCCTGCTTACCCTCAAGACCTGGGCTCTCTGGGGCCCCACCTGCAGGCAAACTGCAGCCTCCTATCCTGTGCCAGAGTCCCCACGCCCAGGCACAGACCTCAGGGCTGGACAGCTGCCTCTTTCCTCCCCACTCCCTAGTAGCCTGGCAAGGCCTGAATGGACCAGGCTCCCAGGCTGGCAGTACTCAGCCACCCCCACCCTTGGGCCCCATGCCCCCTTAACCTGCCCTCACTTTCTCCTCTGGTTGGCTTAGGTCAATACAGTGAACATGTGTGTAACAGGAGGGATCTAAATGAGACAAGGTGGGGGAAAGGGAGAGACGAGAAGACAGTCCCGATGCTCCTTGGGTGCTCTGCCAGTACAGTCCTTCAGCCACTCCCAAAACATTCTCAAAAACAACGCCTTCCCTATCCCTCTGGGACTTACTGTCCCATGTCTGGAAAAATCTTCCAGCTGGGGTCATGGCAGAGTCACAGAGCAGCTGAGAAAATTTAAACAAACGTGGGGCTTCTTTTTGGAATTTTTGGTGCTTGCTCACATGAGGATGTGTGTTGGAGAATCAGAATTTTAAAGGACATCACTTTTGGACAGTTCTCTTGGCTGGTTTCCATGTGGGTAGAGAAAGGCCTGGGGCCAAGGAGATGATGGGGCAGAGGAGTGTACAAGGGTTACGCATCTGCAATCAGGTTTTTCCCAATATTTCATTGCTGCTGATGCTGTGGAGGCTCTTCGTTCCAACACTGTTTCCTTTTCCTGAGAAATTTATTTCGGTCTCTGGCTTCAGTCTGGCCCCCTGGGGAGGATCAAGCCGGGAAAGCTGTCAGCACCGTCTACCTTTTCTGAGGGTCTCTGTCTTCCTCCACTACACCCCCAGCATTCTCACTTCTCCTTTGGCCTTCCCCTTTTTCTGGGTCATTACGCGTTTGGGAAAGTTATGTTTCTGTCTTGCCGTTGAGTGGGAGTTCCTTCTGTGTGATCAAGTGTTACCATGTAGTTTTGGACTTTGGCCACTTCCAAATTCCCCACCTACTTCTCCCACACAGAGGCTGTGATTTTTTTCTTCTTCTTAATTCATTTGCATTTGTGCTTGACTGTAGCAGGCTGTAGCGAGTGGGTGGTGCTATGGCCCATGTTGGGGTCACCTGTGGACAGCTCTGGCCAAGCCCACAGGTTCCTTAGCCTCTCTACCTGCAGACATTCTCTGGAACGGGCCCTGAGGAATTAACGATTCAGGAGTGACCTTCGATTTATGAGGATAAATGTCCAGCCTTCCTTGCCCTTGGTGGGTGAATCTGAGGTGTGTTTTACACAGTGTCTCAGGGTCCTTGTTGGGATTGAGCCCTAGTTGCCCCAGTGGCAACATGCTCTTCAATGCACTCATTCACTGGCATCATCTCCAGCTCCTCCCTGTTTCCCATTCCTACTCCTTCCCTCTGTTTCCTGGGATCACTTCCCAAATAAACTACTTGCACAGGAAGGCTTGCAGGGTCTGCTTTCGAAGGAATCCAAATAAACCCAAGAACTCACTAAAACCTTGCTTATTATCTTGCCCTCGGTAGCTGCAGCTTTTAATTGAACCCCTGACGCCCAGGACTGGAAAACACCCAATCATCTAGCTCACCTCCTGCCCACCCCAGCCCTAATTTGTGGCCGGATTCCCTCCATTACGAACCTCCTCTGTGTCGCTCCATTTCTAATGTTTGTATTTTG
Organism: Hylobates moloch; assembly: GCF_009828535.3. Taxonomy (NCBI): domain Eukaryota; kingdom Metazoa; phylum Chordata; class Mammalia; order Primates; family Hylobatidae; genus Hylobates; species Hylobates moloch. The sequence continues at coordinate 21,537,928 of NW_026652297.1, read as the reverse complement.
AACTCACAAACTAGTCTAGTGACTGCCAGTTCTATACACCAAGACCTAATTTCTGGTGTGAAAGTACTTCCTGGCTGGAGGTGGCTTCCTGAGTAAGCAGGAGGCCTGAGAAAAGCAACTTGGGATGGGGATGATGAACAGGCTAGAACTGGTGTTTAAAATCCAGGTGGCCACTTCCAAAGATGGGCACCTTCCTTTCCTAATTGTTCTATTGGATGGAAAGCCTGAAATGGCTGCTGTTCATTCAGGTCTTGCTGATGACAAAGTAATATGGCCAAGCGTTGGTCCCTAGAGATCTCCGCTGGTGTTCACTCAGGTGGGGCTGTGAGAAGACTTTGTGACCTATGTGAGATAATTTTAGATGTTAGATGGATGAACATATTTGGTGTTACTGTGCTTCATCATCACCCCTTGTTTTTGGCAAGTGGTAGTGGACTGCCTTCATAGTCACGAAACAAAGTTTCCTTTTTCTAAAAAAAGTGTTTGTTTAAATAAAGGAAAGTGAGTCAATTAAAAAAATCAACTAGTACTTGGATACCACAAAACATTGTGAGATAGTGAAATCTGAGAAACAGCATCAGAGAGTGTGGGTCCAGGTGTCTCATGCAGGGAGCATGAATGTACTTTGTCCTTCTTGCTAATGTCAACCATTGTTTATGACCTTTAAATTCTTGTTTCAAAGAAGGGTGGGGATTTTCTTATGATTTAAGAAGATATTTTTGGAAACCAAAGCATATTCCTGACTAGCCTGTGTAAGTAAGACTTTTTAAGCTGGGTCAACTGATTGCTTGACTAAATGAGGAGCACAAAAATAGACTCTCAGACTCAGATTGAAATTCCAGGTATTTGCTTCTGGAGGCTGCTACTGCTAACCCATGCCCAGCTGCACGTAGGCAGTTGCGGCTCAGCTGCTGGGTGGCGGTGATTATTGATTGCTGAAGAACTGAGCTATAAATGAAGGAACCAAAAGCTCAGAGCCTCATCCCCTGTGCCTTCTTGGCTATTTGGACCGACCTGCCACTCCAGGCAGGAACTCTCATTTATGGGAACATATTTATTTTTACATATCAGTGATGTATTTTTGATGTACTTGATTAAGTATTATGGGTTAATACTTAATACAGGAAACACGACTGCAGTTTATAAATAGTGAGTTCAGGAGTGTACAAGGTTCCTGGAATTAGAGTAGTATTTTTGTTTTTATGTGTCTCTGTACATTTACTTTTTCAAAGACCACTCTCGCCCAAATATGTCTGCTTTTATTTCTAAAACACATCTTTGTATGAATTTCTAGAACCATCTGCTATGTTCTTTTCTCAAACACCTAGCTGTGCACATTAATCCCAGATAACAGCTATTCATTATATTCCAGATTAAAAACCTAAGTCCCCCATCAGAAGCCCAACCTTTCAGGTCCATGTTACTTTAAGCCAGCCTCAACTTACTACTTGGAATGAGGCTTTATTATCTGGCAACAATACAGCCTCACAGAGATTTCAGCATTCATCATATCATTTATTCAGGCTCCTGAGAGATTCCGCTTAAGCCGATGAAGCAGATTTTTATCATCAGTTGACCTCTTCTCTCTCCACTCTCTTTACAAATCCCAACAGAAATGGAGATCTTCACACTTTTCAACAAACCGAAGAGCCATCAGAAGTGCCGGCAATACTACCCTGTCACCATTCCTCTCCGTGTCTCCAAGAATGGCCAGACAGTGAGCGGTTTGGACGCCAACTGGTTAGAGCACATGAGCGACCACTTCCGGAAAGGAGGCATGCTGGTGAACGCAGTCTTCTACCTTGGAATAGTGAATGGTATGTTTGGAATTCACAGTCCTTGGGTGGCCCTTTGTGAACTCTGCTTCTAACTCTTGAAATCTTAGTCCCTCTTCAGAGCCTGCTTCATTCAGAAAGCTCTGCAGCAGATAACCATGCTGCATTTTATTTCTAATTAACACATCTTGAGGAACTTTCCATAAAGCCCAGGGCCTGTGCTCTCGAAACCTCTCTAGGAGTCAGCCAGGTATCTTCTGAAATGACAGAGAAAGTGGAGTGATTCTATTTCATCGAAGGTGGCCTCAGTCTCTGTTGCTTTTAAAGGCTTTTAAAAAGATTGTTCCCTGGATTTGTTAATTACCCCCTGGGATTGTGCCATTCTAAAGTGCAAATTGTTTGTAGACACTATTACAGTTTGAAGTAACAGTAGCAGCACCTTGAAATTAACAGCAGAGAAATAAATTGAACAGCCTGGTTTCTGTAAGCTCCACTGAGACACACACTGTTCCCAGGTCTCCCAGCACCCAGTACCCCCTCCCCAGTAATGTGCTGTCTCTAGTGGTTTGCTGCGTGGGATAGCACTATTGATGTCAGCTCTCCTAAGGCAGAAAGTCTGCCCACAGTGGGAAAATGTGTCAGACAAAGAAAGGGCTTTAGGTTAACGAGAAGGCAAGTTGAGCCACCAGGGTGTGTCAAGTCTGGGAGGCAACTTGGGGAGTGGGACCAACGTGCCAGCACGTGCGGATCCTGAGGACTGCCAGTCAGCAGGATTCCTAAGTGAAACATAACACCAAATTTGTCAACCCCAGCAAAACCTGGCAGGGGGCATCAACAGCGCCGTGTGTTGTTGTTGAGCTGTTTTCTCTCAAGAATTAACAGAGTCACGAACAGAGTTTGGATTCTACATTGTTTGCAATCCTTGAAATGCCAGCAAGCATCCTGAGAATAGAGACCATTCTGAATTCTAAATGAATGTACTTTAAATCATCCAAAGCCTTAGAACATGATACAGCACAGACAGGTCTTAATTTTGGATGCAAGTCTCTAAGTATCACTGACTAATATTGACATGTTATCATAGTAGCAGCAGGCATTGTATAGTGTAGTGGTCCATAACTATTTGTTGAATGCATGAATGACACAAGAAAGGTGATCGGCTTGTTAAGAATACATCCAGAGCAGGGCTGTCCAATAGAAGTGCCCATGATGATGGAGGTGTTTGTTCTGTATCTGAGTTGTCCAGTATGGCGGCCAACAGCCGCCTGTGGCTACTGAGCACTTGAAATGTGGATACAGCATCTGAATAATTGAATTTTAAAATTCATTTAACTTTCATTAATTTAAGTTTAAATAACTATATGTGGCTAGTGGCTAGTGTCACTGGTCAGTGTGCACTTTGTCAATGCAGTTCTAGAATAAACATGTCTTTTTTTTTTTGGACGGAGTCTCGCTCTGTCGCCCAGGCTGGAGTGCTGGAGTGCAGTGGCGCGATCTCGGCTCACTGCAAGCTCCACCTCCCGGGTTCATGCCATTCTCCTGCCTCAGCCTCCCAAGTAGCTGGGACTACTGGCGCCCACCACCACGCAGGCTAATTTTTTTGTATTTTTAGTAGAGACGGGGTTTCACTGTGTTAGCCAGGATGGTCTCGGTTCCCTGATCTCCTGATCCACCCGCCTTGGCCTCCCAAAGTGCTGGGATTACAGGCGTGAGCCCCTGTGCCCGGCCGAATATACATGTCTTTAATACAACTAATGTAGGGTTACTTCTGTGCCCTAGTGGCAAGGTGGGTAACCTCCCTCTACACAAGGAAGCCCTCCGTGGGTACTTACAAAGTTCCCCAAAGCCAGGGGTTGTCACGGTCTGGTTTGAGATGCATCATAAAACACCAGTGGCGGTACATGCTTCGGGCCAACTTGGGACAGATGTTTACACCCCTCTCGGTGCCCATAGATGCTATCTGTGGCCATGCATAGTTTTACATTCCTTCCTAGGAAACTGATGGTTAGTTGTTGAAGGTGTGTAGAGAGGTGCTGGGAGATAGTGGATACACAGGTGGCCACTTGGAATTTCTTCCCCTCTTAGGAAAACTAGGGCATCAAAAGGAAGGTTTTCTCTTTGACCCCACTGCCTGAGCATGACAGGGGCCCTAAGACCCCCAAGAAAGAACACTTGGAACGTTCACAAACCCATTTGCTGTTCCTCTACCATTATGGTTTGGTGATCAAGGCTGAGTTAGCCTCCTCTACTCCCCGTCACCCCACTCTTCAACCTGGAGTCCAGAAATGCAGACAACTTAAACAGCTTTTTCTTCAGATTTGACTTGAGTGTTTGAAATACTGTTATAGCCTCCCTTGGCTTTAACCACATTAAATTTGTTCTTCCTGCCCTGAAGACAGAACATGAAATTTCCCCTGGCAAGCGCAACCGTGAAATCCTCCACAGGGCCCAGGCATCTTTCTGTATGCTGCCCATATCTTAGAGTTCCACCATAGCTGTTCGTCTCTATGTCAGGGATGGCTGCAAAATTCTCAGAACAAAATGAATTGAAACCCACTCTGATTTTAAACACAATTTCACCCTTTATATGTCATTTGGGAGGGAGAGTATGACTGGGAGTAATGCTCCCTGGGTTAGGGCGTTTCTGCTCTGGAAAAGTCCAAGGTTTCCGTTGGCCACGGATGAAATACGTGTGTGTTCTTTTCCCAGAATTAAGAAAAAAAATGGCAAGCTAATCATAATCATAAGAGGAACCTATTTCTAATGAGATAATTAGTGTCCTTACAAATAAATCTGGCAGAGCTAGAAGCACATCTTTAAGATGTTTGCCATCTGGAATGGCACCAGTCATGACCCCTGAATAGAGATTTATACTCCAAAATATTTTCCACAGGGTCATAAAGCTCAGGAGAACTTTGTCCCATAAACAAGGTGATGTTTCAGCCTGAATTACCCAGTGCAGACTCCAGAGCTTCTGTTCTCAAGGCATTACTCCCCTCCCTATGCCTCCCACCCTGGGACATAGAAAGACTTGTACAGTCCTCAAGTGTGGGCTCCTGCTCATGGTGTCCAGGACTCCTCTCCCTGGGTCGTTCATTAAACCTTAGACTGACCCGGTGTCTTGGGCTGGGGGAGGCTCTGCCCGTGGGCTCTGGCAAGCTTAGGGCACAGAGGAGGGGCATAGTGATGATGACCATGGACACCTAGCGGTTGCTTTGTGTGGGTGCTGGTCTCAGCAATTCAAACTTAGCATTGACTTCATCCTCACAATACCTCAGTGAAGTAGGTACTGTTGTTATGCCTGTGTTATAGCTGTGGAAACTGAGGCACAGAGACATTATGTCATTGTCAAGGTTACTGGCTAGTAAGAGCAAGAAGGTGGCAGGAAGAAAGAAGGGAGTAGGCAGACAAAAGGACCATGAGGTGGGCGGAATAGAAGAGGAAAGACGTGGCTATGCTGGCAGGAGTTGTGGCCCCCAGCGGGACTTTGGTGGCTCTCCCGGTGGGAAGAGGAGGACTCCAAGGTCACTCTAGGGAGGCGGCAGGACCCGATGGAAGCAAGAATGAGTCCAGGGGCCACATAGCAGAGCAACCAGGCACTCAGGAACATGTCAGCCAGTGAGAGGAAGGCCAGGTTCTCTATTTCTAGAGGATGGGAAAGATGAGGAGGAGAGACCCCGAGCTCAGCCGGCTGTTGTGGAGGAGTTGGGTGGGAGCCAGGAGTTTGGGGTAGGACTGAGGCTGCCCACCCCTGAAGACCCAGCGAGGAGGCTGGTTTTTCACAAGGCCTCTGGGCCTACAGAATTGCTGCTGCCATCACCAGCCACTGAGGCTGCTGCCGCTGCCACCATCTCTCTTGCCCTGCCTTACCCAGCATTCCTCTGGTTCTGTCCTGTCCCCCGCCTCCAACTACCCTCTTTGCCCTGCCTTCCCTGCTCCACCCCCCTGCCCACTCCTGCTCCTCGTTCCTCATACACTTGGCCTGTCCTTGCCCTTTCCTACCCTGGCAGTCCTCCACCTCTTTGTTTCAGAAATGGCCTTTGCAGCTGATTATCCAAACCAGAATCTACTGCAGTAACAGTCAGTGTTTGCGGTGACTATATCCTCACTTCTCTTTTTGCCTAGAAGAGCCCTTTTTTCTTTCCCTGACTGCTTGAAAGGAACCTAGCCTCTTATTCTGCAGAACGGCCTGCATGATGTTTCATCTGGTCAGGGCTCGTGGTGTCATTGATCTTATTTCTCCAGCCTCTATTTCCTGTAACCTGGAAGTTAGTTCTAAGGCCTTGATAAGTTAAGAATTATGACAAGAATACATTCCAGGCGATGTGTTCTCCACGCTGCATCACATAGGGGTCACATGACACCCAGATGTGTCTCTGTTCCCACCTTTTTAAAAGATTAGGTCTCCCTTGAGACTTTCTCTGGTTCCCCAGCTGCATCTAAATCCAAGTATCACTTTGTATTGGCATTTATACCACTTTTGACACCTAGCATATCCTCCATGGTCATATATTTGCAAAATACGTAAGTAAAACACATGTACATGTTTTAAATAAAATATATATTAAATATGTGGGGTATATATTTTATACAGACGTACTTGCAACCAACCCCCCAGGCAGGTCCTACTTTTTTACTTTCTTAACATCACAGTGCTGTATTCAGAAGGTAACTAATGATAGTTCTGGATGATGCTCAATAATAATGCCAGTGGTGATGAGGGAAAACACTGATACTGGAGTGTTTCACCAGGAATCTGCAGGTTTTAGGGTGGGACTGGTAAAGAGGGAGAAGGAAGTAGTACCAGGCGTTTCTGATAGCCACTCCCTTGGGACACCACCCATCTCCAGGAATGTCTGGCCTAGTGGTTACAGGCTGGGCTTCTATTTCAAAGAGGCCACTTAATAATGTAGGGGCTAAATTGCACATATGCCATTAAATGCATTTTCTCATGTGTCCATAGGGCACCTTTAAAAAAACTTTTATTGCAGTTTAGCACACACGTAAAAAAATTGTACAGATCATAGGATATAGGTCAGTGGCTTTTCACAAGGTGAGCACACCCATGTCACCAGCACATAGATCAAGAAATAGAACTTATCAAGCTCCTAGAAGCCCCTGCATGTCCCACGCTCTTTCTATTCCCCCAGAGTAACCACAGTTCCTACTTGAAACACTGTTGATGAGTTTTGAACTATGTACAAACTTTATATACTTGTCATTGTGGGATTCATCCATATTTTTACATGTAATTGCAGACCATTTTCTCTCGTTGCTGTGTGCTATTCCATTGTGTCAAATACACAGCTATATACATAACTTAGCCATTTACAGGCATATTTTTATTTTTTTATTTTTTGCTCCATATAGGACAGCATGGCATCTGCACAGATGTGGCCCCAAACAGAAGCCCTAAGCCCATCTCATTGTGACCCGACTGAAATCTCATCCTAACCACCAAGGCAGAGAGAGTATGGTGCAGTGGTCAGAAAACACCAGCTGTGCAAGGGTAGAAACCTAGCCTGTTTAGCACCTACCCCCAGTTCCTCAAGCAGGGTCTGCTTCATCATAGTAGTAGCTCAATAAATGTCTATTGTTGAAAACGGGTAGGTTTTAGGATCAAACAAATCACATTTCAGATCTGGTTTGGCCCTTGTATTCCATATGAACATGGACTAATCATTTAACTCAGTTATCTACCCACTAAAAGGGAATGACAGCTCTTACAGAATTTTGGGGAGGATTCAACGAAAAGCCTTGAACTGCACCTGGCAGAGCGCCTCACATCCAGCTAACACTGAATCAGAATGTTTCTTCCCTATCTGGTCAGTTTAATGGCACTGCAACTTGCAAGCTAACCCTTTTCTAGCTGAAGAGGAGTAATATCTTTTCTAGATTATTCAGTGCCTCAGATTGAGAATGCAGGAAGGCAGGCCCACCCATAGCAGCAGTGAGTGTTCAAGAAGCAAGAGAAGGCAGCAGCCTTGCTCATTCTTTGGTTAATAGAGCAAATTAGCTGCAGTGTGATTGGGAAGCAATATGGCACCGTTACCTGGGATTGGCTGAGCAGTGATTACATTTGCCAAGGGATCACATGTCGTATGACTGCATGTGCAATTGCGCTTATGCAGTTGGCGATTGCTAATCCTGCAATCAAGGTGGTACCAAGAACACTGTGCGACCTCTGATGGAGAGAAGGCACCCTCAGCCAAGAGCATCTGTTATGCCAGCTACTCCAGGGTGGACAATCTAGTCCAGTCTAGCTTGTTTAAAGGAGAACAGTAACACTTTGTTTTTAACCCTGCAAAAATAGACCAAATGCATTGACCGCTTGTCATGGCATGCACATTCAGGCTAGACTTTGGCGAAGCACAGCACCCTAGGGCTGAGCCTGAAGGTTAGCTTGATAGACAGAGTCTTAATGTCTCAGAGGCTGCAGAAGAGTGGTTGTCTCACAGAATTTACCTCTTGAAATAATATGACAAATCTCCTTTTCCCACATCCTTCTTGTAAATCATAAGCTTGGAATATTAAGGTGGCCTTTTGCCAAAAGACCAGCATCAAATATTTATACAGTACGAGGGAAAATAGCTTTTTGTGCACAGTAGGGAAGCATCTTCGCTTTAATAAAAAATGCAGTGATAATGGGATGTTTTCCATAGATGGAGGGCGGTTTAACCTTTTTACATTGGAGCCTTCACTGTAAGATAGACCTATTTATACCCAATTCGGTGCACATTATAGTGAGGCTGAGCCATGAAGGTAATGAGGAGACAAGGAGTGGACCAGGCCGTCAAAACAAGCGACTCTTTAAAAGCCCAGCTGTCTGCTCTCTGGTTCATTGACTTTTTTTGCTGTTACAGATAACCAGATTTTGACAGCCATTCTGAACTTCAGCCTCATGGTTAAGTAGGTGAATCAGCGCTCTGGATTCAGAATACTGGAGCATTAGGCTGAGGTGGGGAGGCTGGGAGGCAGGTAGTGGATGCAGTGGGTGGTGAATAAGGATCTGGGTGTGTTCCTCCTTCATGCCCCCAAGCCAGCCGTAGCTTTCCCTGCTGACTACACAGCCCCTCTCCCAGGCCTGTGACTCAGGAGGAAAGAGAGGAAGCCCGGCAGGGGATGGAGAAAAAGTCTGGACGGGCTGCAAGTGTCCCCTTCCCTCTTCTGGACCTCAGCTCTGCCATGCTCGCCATGGGCAGGCTAAACACCATCATATAATTTATGCTGAATTAAGCACTTAAGTACTAAAAGCACATGGCAGGCACTTTTAAAGGGCTTAGAGGTTTTCCATTGAGAAGATCTGTAGGTAGAGGCTTTGGAAATTTGATGTAACTTATTTTTGTAGACGTCTTGAGGAAATGTGTGCTGTGTTGATACAATCCTGATGGAATCATTGAGTGTCTTCTGGTCTCAAGCATGCCCAGGTCAGGATTTGGGAGGGCTTTACTCAAAGGGGTCTCTTAGGGCATCCCTACTGTGATAGGGGCTCCAGATGGACTCCTGGAGTGTTCCCAGAACTTAAAAAGTAAGCTGGACTATGGTCCATACTCGCCTTGGACCCCAAAATACTTGTGACGTGATTTAGCCGTAGAGCAGCTGTTTTTCCCTGATAACCTATGAAACATGTCTCTTAGGAGGCCATGGAATAAGCACTTGGGAGAAACATTTTAGCAAAGCAGATGAGAGAGGCAAACTTAGCATCTGCCAAGGCTGTTTGATAACAGACTCTCAGGATAGGAATCAAGAAGCTGGAGTGTGTTATTGGTTTACCCATAGGGCTCTTACTTGAAATGGAGAACTATCTTATGTTGGGAAAACATCAGGATAAGGCTGCTGTGCTTATTACCTTACAGCCATGGTTTGTTGAACTGGTTAGGCCTTCCTATTATTCTGGAATAAGGACCCAAGCTAAGCAAAGTACAGTGGTCTCGTTTTTAGGTCTAGGTTGGGCATTGTGTCAGTCAGCTATTGCTCCAATAATGCTGTGTAACAAACCACTTCAGAACTCATTGGCTTACAATGGTAACAATTTACTCTGGCAGATTTTGGGGTTGGCTGGAGCAGCTCTGCTGAGGCAGACCTGGTCTCAGCTGGGCTCCACTGGGGCAGCTCTGCTTCATTTGTCCTTCATCTCCCTAGAACCAATTGGCTAACAGGGGCATGCCCTCTCAATGTAATGGCAAAGACACAAGAGGCCAAGCTCAACCACACATGTGCTTTTTATGTCTCTGCTTGCATTACACCTGCCAATATCCCATTGGCCAAGCAAGTCAGATGAACAGAGCCCTAAGTGGCTGGCCTCCCCACCAGTCAATTTAGTCTTAACCACCTTCTCTCCTGATTCTGCTGCTCACCTGGTCCTTGGCTGTCCTTCACTCACTTTGCATGAAAGGCTGGCTGTCCCTTCCTCCTGGAACTCTCAAACCCTGCAGATCCATATTCCTTGCTTGCTTAGTTCACTCGAAGTGGGGAGCCCTACCCTGATGCCTCTTTCAAAAATAGCCACCACTGTGTCCACCTTCACACTCTCCCCTTGGCCCACTTAGTATTTTTCTAGCATGTATCACCTCTGACATGATGTTATTGTCTTCCTCCTCCACTGCAAGGTAAGCTTCATGGAGGCAGGGACTTTGTCTTGCTGCTTGTGAGATCTCTAGTGACTACAGGACTACTTGGCACATAATAGATTCCCAGTAGGTGTCATAATGAATGGCTGGAAGGTTATTCAGTGTACACTTGAACTCCAGTAACATGTCACTCACCCTTCTGAGGCCCTATCTGCCATTTTTAGACTCCTCTAAGGAAGTCTATTTAGATTATACTAAAATCATGTCCCCATAGTTTTAAAAAACACTTTGATTCTAGTTAGGCCTTTAAGAGCCTTGTAGAGGAGAGAAAAAGGAAATTCTTTGTCATCTGTGTTGTCCATTTACTTGTGTTATACCTGTATTAACTTGTTAATAACCTCACAGAAAAGGATATAAAAGAAAACTCAAATTATATGTAATTCTACCACTTATAACTGCTGCTAGCATTTTGTGTATTTCCTTAAAGTTTGTCTAAACCGTTTTAACATAAAAATCCATATTGAGCTCATGTGGCAGTTTTATATCCTAGTTTTTTCTCCATAATATTGTATCTAAAGCATTTTTCCAAATCATTAAATTCCCATAATATTTTTAGGGACAGCCTAGTATTTTATAGAAATCTCCAAATTTAACTATTTTTCTGTGGTTAAATATTTGGATTGTTGAACATTTAGATTAAGTTTTTAAGTAATTTTATAAGTAATGCTTGTAGATGGATATTTGATGGCATTGGAGGTTATTACCTCATGATAGACAAGAAAGGTAAGATTTCTGGGTGAAAGAGGATGGACTTTTTGTGGCAAGCTCCTGCAACATTGTTAAATTGCTTTCTATAAAGATTGTACAGTTAAAATTCCCTTAAGCACTGTAAACTTTTCCATATCACCATACCTTTACCAGCAGTGAAAATTTTCTTCTCAAAATTCGTCACCTTGCTAAATAAAAAAGAAATTGAGGCCTGGAACAGTGGCTCATGCCTGTAATCCCAGCACTTTGGGAGTCCAGCAGTCCAAAACTAGCCTGAGAAACATAGTGAGACCCCATCTCTACAAATAATAAAAAATTAGCTGGGGTGGTGGCATGTGCCTGTGGTCCCAGCTACTCAGGAGGCTGTGGTGGGAGGATCACTTGAGCCCAGGAGGTTGAGGCTGCAGTGAGCCGTGATTGTGCCATGGCACTCCAGTCTAAGAGACAGAGTGAGACCCCATCTCAAACAAACAAAGAAATTGCAATTTTTTTCAATGTTTACTGGCCATGGAAAGATAAAGAGAATTAATTAATTGCTTTATGTCCTTTGTTTCTAATGGTGTTTCAGTATTTTTAACTATCTATAAAAGCTTTTTATATATAATAATATTAAGCTTAGCCTTTATTTTTGTTATTGTTGTTGCAAATAATTTTCTCATGTTGATGACCTTTTGTTTATGGGGTCTCTTGGGAGCCAAAGCTAAAGATTGTTATATATTCACATTTGTCAGTCTTTTTCTTTGTGACTTCTAGAAAATACTGGCAGTTCCAGGAACTCCAGCGTGATTCAGGGGACTTTCTGAATTTGTCTCCCTTCCCTCCCCATGAAAAAAAAAAGGTCACATTATTATGGATTTGCCCTATTAAAAATTGTCCTTTTAAAAGAGCATATCATTGAAATATGCTTTGTTTGTATGTTAGTTTACTAGGACTGTCATAACAAAATACCACACACCAGGTGGCTTAAACAACAGACACTTATTTTCTCTCAGTTCTGGAGGATAGAAGTCCATGGTCAAGGTTCCAACAACTTCAGTTTCTGGCTAGGGCTCTCTTCCTGGCTTGCAGACAGCCACCTTCCTGCTGTGTCCTCACGTGGCTTTTCCTCTTTACACACGCCAGGAGAGGGAGAGAGAGGGCTCTGGTTTCTCTTCCTCTTCTAATAAGGACACCAGTCCTATTAGACTAAGGCCCCATCCCACCCTAGTTAAAGAAGGACTAGGACCTCATTTAACCTTAATTACCTTCCTAAAGGCTCTGTCTCCAAATATAGTCACATTGTGGGTTAGGGCTTCAACATACGAATTTTGGGAGGACACAATTCAGTCCATAATATTATGATTGAGCAGTGTTTATAGCATCAACTCTGGGAACCAAGAGAGATTGTCCATAATCCCATAGATGAGAGACCCAGCCCTTGAAAGAGTCACATCACCTTTCATGATAGAGCCTAGCCCCAAACCACTTGCTTCTAAGTCCGTCTTCTTCCCCCAAATCCCTTATCAAAATGAACCTAGGACATTTAGGAGCCATGCCCCAAACAAAGGGGCAAAAGGTGCTTCCCTTAGTGTATTCTATAGGGGCAAGGATTCTGTTCAGTATTTCTTTTTTTTTTTTTTTTTTTTTTTTGAGACAGTCTCGCTCTGTTGCCCAGGCTGAAGTACAGTGGTGCTATCTCAGCTCACTGCAACCTCCGCCTCCCCGGTTCCAGTGATTCTCCTGCCTCAGCCTTTCAAGGAGCTGGGATTACAGCCACACCCTGCCACGCCCAGCTAACTTTTTGTATTTTAGTATAGATAGTTTCACTGTGTTGCCCAGGCTGGTCTTGAACTCCTGAGCTCAGTGAATCCTCCTGCCTTGGCCTCCCAAAGTGCTGGGATTACAGGTGTGAGCCACCGTGCCTGGCCTGTTCTGTATTTCTTTTCACCCTCATTGCCTAAGATAGTTCTTGATCATGCTATACATTTCATGTATACTTGTCGAATTGTACAGAGCTCAGAACCTGGTACATTGACTAGAGCAGTGCCCAGGGAAACATCTCCAGTGGTAAATTATTTGGGAAAATTCCCTCTCCCCCACATTCCACCTCTTGACAAGAGCTGCCTAAGATGTTATCTGGACAGCAGCCCACATCATGTGAACTTCCAAAAATCGACGCATCTGACAAGCTCAGATCTGGTGTGTTATATCTCTTCCCTTAAAAAAAAAAACAAAACAAAAAAAACCCTCACCTAAATATAGTTTGCTCCTGAAAACTGTCTCTAAATGACTGTGTTTTACCCTGGATAAGCTCTCCCCAGTGCATCCTGACGCTGGAGCATGAAAAGGAAGGTAAACGCGTGAAATCAAATGGTGATTGCTAACAATGAAATCTGGGCTCATAAAATCAAGGATATTATTCAAAACTGTGAGGTAAATTAGCCTCATTCATTCTGATAGGGCTAGATAGACTCTATGGCTGTGTGTGCCTTCTTTAATTAACATGCTGAAAAGATGTTCTGATTGGGATTATTAATGAATGCAGTGGAAATGTTTGCTGCTTAGAAGACTTCTGCCACAGACGGTTTACAAACCCCCCCACCCCCGCCTTTTTCTTTTTCCACAGATTCCTTACATGGCTTGACAGATGGAGTATTCATCTTTGAAGCTGTTTCCACAGAAGATAGCAAAACCATACAGGGCTATGATGCTATTGTGGTTGAACAATGGACAGTCCTGGAAGTAAGTGTGGGGTTGGCAGCCCCGCTTCTTTTGTTTAGACAGCAATTGTTTTATCCGCCTGCTCGATCTGACCGTGGGGCTGTTGCTCAGCTGTGGCTTTCTTCTGAGAGGGAGTTGACCTGGTAGGTCCTAGAAGGATCCCCTTAGTCTTTTCATTCCCCTCTTTTCCCAGCCCCAGGTGTAGGGGTGGGCCCTACTCTTCGCTTTCTGCAGGAAAAGCACATTGCATGTGCCTGGCCATTTGGTGGAAGGAGAGTTGTCTTTCATTAATTTGCATATAACTGACAACTCTAAGAGATATAAATGAGGCCACATAGTTTGTGGCCTCTGTAATACTCAGAGCAGCATCGTTATTGGAGTCAGACCCTGTGGCTCCCTCTGCCAGTTATCCTTAGAGTTATGCACATGAGCTCACTTAATCTGCACAATCAGCCTTTTAAGTAAATACTGTTATTGCCCCTGTTATATAGATGAGGAAACTGAGGCACAGAGAGGTTAGGTGCCTGGTCCAAGATTGCACATTGAATACTGAAGAATGTCTTTGAGAAATGTTGACTCATGAGGCCACCAAATTGCTGTGGGAAGGGGAATTCCTCAAACCATGTTCTGCTGGGACTTTGGAGGAGCTAATTTACTTCCAAGATTCACTAGTGTGCACCTGAAGGGCATTTCTCTAACTGTGGAAGCACAGACTTTTTAGCCTAGTCTCTTGTACACACAGCGTCTGGGATATAAAGGGAGAAGCTATTTGGATATAGAGAACTGAATTCTTGGTTTTTTGTTTTTTGTTTTTTTGAGATGGCATCTTGCTCTGTCGCCCAGGCTGGAGTGCAGTGGCATGATCTTGGCTCACTGCAACCTCTGCCTTCTGGGTTCAAGTGATTCTCCTGCCTCAGCCTCCAGAGTAGCTGGGACTACAGGCACCCGCCACCACACCCAGCTAATTTTTGTATTTTTAGTAAAGACAGGGTTTCACCATGTTGGCCAGGCTGGTCTCAAACTCCTGACCTCAAGTGATCTGCCTGCCTTGGCCTCTCGAAGTGCTGGGATTACAGCGTGAGCCACCGTGCCCAGCCATGGACATAGAGAACTGATTTCTGAATGCCTTGGAAGAACACAGGATTGGCATTGCTGGGAGGGCCTCTGCCTAACAGGGCTCTCCAGGCTGAGCGAAGACAGAGGTGGATACAACTCTTTGTGAGGAGTGTGGGGCGCTGGGACCCTCTAGACAGCCAGTGCTTGCCACGCCCTTGTGCCTGCCAGAACTGCAGCCTTGAGGCAGTCCCTTGCCTGGTTATTGAAGTGGAGATAGGGTGGGGGGGGGGGTGAGTTGGATGTCCCCCGGGACACTATTACTCAGCTTTGAAGCTGCAGCGGTTCCCAGCACGCGTGAAGTGAGGAGCAAGGCTGTTGAGGGGCATGCCTGCGTCTGAACAGGGATGAGAAATAACTGCTTGCAAGTGTGATGGCAATGGAGTACCCAAGGGAACTGGAGTCATCAGAAGCAAGAGTTGGCAAGTCACAGAATCCGGGGCTGGTTAGCGTAGGGGCCAGAAGTCCTGAGGGAAGTCAGGAACCAGGTGATAACCTGGTGTGAGATCAGCTCCACCAGTTACTCCTGTGTGACCCTGGTGCCCATGGTCTCTCCAGGGTCCATGCTCCTAACTAGAAATGGGATGCAGAGGAAGTAAGGCTCAGTCCAAGATGCCAAGCGAGTGTGGGCAGGTCCTGTCACCCCTCAGGACCCTGTCCTTCCTCAACTTGTAAGCTGGGCAGGTCACATGGCCCATCACGTGTGGTGGAGTGAAGGCTCCAGGTGGTGGTGAAATATGAAATGCCAAGAGTTGAGGATCTGAAGGACTGAGCAGCCGGCATTTAGTTTGCTCTGTAACATTTGGCTGTAACAGTAGCGATGCATGGCTGCACCCAAAACATGTGCCTGTGCCGAGTGATTGGCAGGCCATGGGGATGTGTGTGAAATTCCTGCTGTCTGTATGTTAAAATGGCTGTTAAGGGAGGGCTCTGTGGTTCCTCAAAAAAGATGACTTGATGGCAGTGATCCAAAATTATCTATAAAATGGTTCTTAAAAATTAATGTGACTGCAGGACCAGTAGCCTCAGCATCATGTGGGAAGTTACTAGAAATGCAGATTCTTGGGCTCCACTCCAGATCTGCTGAACCCTCTGGAGGTGGGGCCTGGCAGTCTGCATTTTACCAGGCCCTGCAGGAGATTCTGAGGCTCACTCCATTTTAAGAACCAGGGTGGGTATAGATGCCACTCCCATGTTGGAACTGTACCCCACAAGGTGATGGATTTGAAAGGTGGGACCCTGGGAGTGATGAGGCTGCAAAGGCTCCACCCTCATGGATAGGATGAATGCCCTTAGAAGAGAGGCTGCAGACCACTGCCTCCCCTTTTTGGTCTTCCACCTTTCATCATGCAAGGACACCTACATGGCACCATCTATGAGAAATGGGCCTTTGTCAGACATTGAACCTGTTGGTCAGTGTCAAGATGCCTGATCTTGGACTTGCCAGCCTCCAGAAATGTGAGGAATAAGTTTCTATTGTTTATAAATTACCCAGCCTGTGGTATACTGTTATAGGAGTAGGAATGGACTGAGACAGAAATTGGTACCAAGAAGTGGGGTTGTTGCTATAACAAATACTTGAAAGTGTAGAAGTGACTTTGGAACCAGGGTAATGGGTAGATGCTGGAAGAGTTTGGACATACAGGCTAGA
Source organism: Hylobates moloch (assembly GCF_009828535.3). Classification (NCBI taxonomy): domain Eukaryota; kingdom Metazoa; phylum Chordata; class Mammalia; order Primates; family Hylobatidae; genus Hylobates; species Hylobates moloch. The sequence continues at coordinate 21,521,351 of NW_026652297.1, read as the reverse complement.
AAGAGCCTAGATTTCTGTGAATGGAGTGTTAGGGTGATTCTGTTGAGGGCTCAGAAGAAGGAGAGCTGTAGAGAGGGCCTCAGACTTATCAGAAATTATCTAAGTAGTCATGATCAGAATGTTCGTAGAAATATGGACAGTAAAGGCCATTCTGATGAGGTCTTAGATGGAAATGAGGAACAAGGTATTGGAAACTGGAGGAAAGGCCATCCTTATTACAAAGTGGCAAAGAACTTGGCTAAATTGTGTTCGCGTCCTTGCGCTTTGTGGAAGGCAGAACCAAAGAGGGACAAACTAGGATATTTGGTGGAAGAAATCTCTAAGCAGTGTTGAGGGTGCAGTGCAGCTGTTCTTGGCTACTGATAGTAAAATGCAGGAAGAGAGAAACAAACTGAAAATGGAGTTTGTAATCAAAAGGGAAGCAGAGCTTAAAGACTGTGAAAATTCTCAGTCTGGCTTCGTTGTCAAGAATGAAAAAGTGTATTCAGAAGAGAAAACCAAGGTTGGCCAGGCTACTGTTTGATAGGGAGATTGGTGCTGGTGGAAGGATGCCATAGGCTATTCACCAAGATAATGAAAGGAAGACCTGAAGGCATTTCTGAGATCATCAAGGCTGCTGCTCCCATCAGAGTCCTGGAGTGCCAATGCCTGGGGGACAGAACTGTGTCAAAGGAGGTGACTTGGGCATCCTCAGTACCTTCAGGCTTACTGCCCAGTGCTGTCTCAAGTTTCTGCTCCACGCAGTCAGGCTAACACAGCCTCTGAGATTGACATCTCCTGAAAGTAGGTGGAGGAGAGATCTTGTGGGAAGACTGTACTCCTTGGTTTATGGGTTTCTCTTCCTCTTTGCAGCTGGTGGAAGCAACCTTCAGGAGTCAGCTCTTAGGTCACCTCCTGCAGGATGAAAGACCCCTCCTCTGTGTTCTCATAACTCTCTGGGCATGACCCTATCACAGCTCCTGTTGTACTCTATCATTGTTATTTATTTGTCCACTTTCCTCCCTCCATTGTGAGTTTCTTGGTCTGGGAATATTCATCTTTGTTCTCCAAGGCACTCCAGTAATGCTTGCTGATAGGGTTGAAGGCTTTTTGGTTCAGCCCAAGGTAGACTAGTGTTTCTCAAAATTGAGCTTGTATCAGAATCACCTGGAGAGCTTTTTAAAACACAGCTATTTCCTATTCAATGGATGTCTTAGTCTGCTTAGGCTGCCATAACAAAATACCAGACTAGATGGATTAAACAACAGAAATTTCTTTCCTCTCAGTTCTGGAGGCTGAAAAGTCCAAGATCAAGGTTCTGGGAGGGTTTGGTTTCTGGTGAGGGCTCTCTTCCTGGCTTGCAGATGGCTTCCTTCTCACTGTATCCTCACATGCCTGTGCCTCAGCACCCACAGGTGGGAGGGGGCTACTCTGGTGTCTCTTTTTATAAGGAAACTAATCCTGTTGGATCAGGGCCCCATGCGTATGACTTCATTTAACCTTAATTACTTCTGTAGAGGCCCCATGTCCAAATACAGCCAAACTAGGGCTTGGAGCCTTGCATTGTGGGGGGATAGAAAACATTTAGTCTTTAACGGCGGCTCTGAGATGGGGCCCAAGAATTTTCATTTCTAAAACATTTTCAAGTGAGCTGCTGCTGCTGGTGTGGGAACCCCACCTTGAGAATCCCTGTCTTAGGGGAACTAAGTGTAGACAGCTCTGTAACCAGCACAGCCCAGCAATGTCCAGTCCGGGACAGGTTCACCCGCAGCTCAGCTCTTTGAAGAGGCTCTGTCAGACCCTGACTTGGGCCCGCAGACAGCCCCTCTCCTGCCTGCCCCTCTGTAAGGCTGGGGGTATTTTTCCAGCTCTCACGTCTTCTACCCTTGAGACCCAGCTACTTCTTTTCCCCATCCTTTTGGCCTCTGGGAAAGATTTTTCCTTTCTAAGGCCTGAGCAGGTCCCTTTTGGCTTCTGGTTAACTCTGCTTTTCTGATAACCACTGTCCTCCGAGGCAGGCCTATAATCTCCAGGGCTCTGACCACAAAACGTCCCTGACCAGCTCTTTCTCATGTCTCACAGTGGGGACTGGTCTGTCCGTTTCCTGCCTCTACTCCTCCTGTGCTGATTCCTCAGCCCTGTGTAGATGTGCCATTCCAATTCTGCCTTGTCTCGCTGGCTTCCCTCTCTCTTCACACGCATGCACACACGCATGCACACACGCACACGCATGCACACAAGAAAATGTAGTGTGCGGACAGTGCAGCATGTTGGCAAGAGAGTGGAGATTCCAGAGTCTGGCCCGAGTGTGCATCCTGCCTCTCTGATTCCAAGCTGAGTGATGGACTATGTGAACAGTAAACCACCCCTGCTTTTTCTATTTTCAGTTGTATAAATGGGGATACTGGTAACAACCTCTCAAAATTGATGAGAATTAAAAGAGAAAATATATTAAAAAGTTGTGAATGTAGGACCTGGCACATAGTAAGCCCTCACTGCTTTCTGTGTCAGTCACCTGGTATTATCAGTGAGCCAGATCCTCCCCCCATTGCCTTTGTTTTATGCTAAAAGCACAGAGGAGGTTGGGCTAGGGAACCTGTAGAGTCAAATGCAAATAATTGCATTTTGCTCAGCTGGAAACCTACAGCCTAAAATTAAAGGCAGTTGTAAGATAAATGTCTATCCATAGGGCATTTATAACAGGTATTTTGTTTACTTTCTTTGAGTTTACAGTCTAGTGTGTGAGCAGAAAGGGTAATTCTTGGAAAGGAAAGGAAAAAACTACATAGATGAATAGGTAAAGAGCAAGATACAGATTCTTTCCTCTGAATCTGTGTATCTTTGAGCCTGACAGCCCATCAGAGCTTATAGACACCACCAGGTGCTACCTGAGCCATAGAGCCTTTTCCATGTTTATCCCTCTCTCTGGAATATGTTCTAGAATATCAGTGCTTATCGTGAAATTTGGTGCCAGAATGGAACACAAGAGAGTAGAAAAAACACTTACAGCTGATGCAGTTGGTATGGTGGCTGGTGGGTTAATTGAAAAAGTCAATTAAAGAGACCCAAAGAAAATCAGATTCCTATCTTACACATTTTATTTGAATGTAAAGTATGTAAATACATGTCCATTTGCCAGTCTTTTTGAGTTGAGTGTCTGCTGAAGTAGAGTTCTGCCTCATCTTTCTCATATAAACCACACCCAAAGTGTGCTAGCTACAATGTCCAGTGTCAGTTTCCTTAAAGTATCAATGGAATCTGACTGCAGAATCCTTCTATGTTTTCATGATTTTTTTCTAGTCTTTCTAGTCCCCTTGCCCAACACACACCTAATTCAGCTGGTTGTTACTTTTTAGTGATTGTTCTTTGCCGAGTCTCTTCAAGGAATTCAACTTAGTTTTTTGAGAAACAACTTGTTTTTGCACTTATAGTTTATATGCTTTTAAATCATTTAAATTAAGACATGTAATTAGGATAATGGGTCTAACTTATATACAGCTTACCCCTGACGTGCTCAGTTGGTGAGGTCAGAAGGGCATGAGCATCCTAGAAAGCAGCTGCTACCTGCGAGGACTTGACTTCTGTCAGGGTGGACTTGGACTTCCGCGAGTACAGCTTCAGGTAGAATGGCTTAGGGTATCATTACAGCCTCTGCAACCCCGCAGACTTTGCCATGAGGCTCTGGAGTCAGCTCTTCTCCACTCTGCCTGTGTATTCAATCTTTCGTTGAGTTAACCCCCATTTTATCTCATACTGTTTGCTTCTGCCCATTTCCCCAGCCTGTCAAGACATTTCTGATCATGGTTATATCATCCTTCATTCTGGGGATCTTCCAGCCTTGGCTTCCCTGAAGGCTTCATATGTATAGAGGCTCCTGACTGGTCTCAATGGCAAACAGACTGGATTAAGGGCATAGTCCTTGGCGCGCTGCAGGAATCTCTCCACCAGTGCCTGACACTAACCCAAACCATTCTGCAGTGGATTCAGGTGGCCCTGTTGTTCCATCTTCCATTCCTCTATTGTATTTACGTGAAAGGCTCGATGAGATGCTTGTCTGTAACTGAAACCTACTCTGGCCTGTAACCCTGTCTCATAATCCTGTGAATGCTGTGTAACAACACATTAGGTCTCACTTGTTCTTCATGAAGTTCTGCAGGTTTTTGGGGCTCAAGCTTTTGCTTTCAAAGGCTCCCAACCATCTCTATAAGAATCCACTCTAGGATTTGCCAGGGAGTAACATCAATTTCTGTGGTTTCTAGAATTCACAAGGGAGCCAGTATTTGTTCTTCTTAAACCATCTGGCTTTTTTCTTTTATTGCCACAGTTTCTCCAAGATAATTATTTTGGTTCTGGATCATAGTCTTTAGTGCCAAAGACAGCAGTTCTCTGCCTTTTTCCTGTGATAGGGATGATTTTCCTGTGAACAATCACTCCCATGAAAGGCCCAGGAATCAACACCCAAACCCCTCCCAGGCTGCATCTCCATCCTTTCCCACCGCAAAGCAAATCATAGCACAGGTGAGTGACGAGGAAGTCAGAATAGCCTCAGGTCTACTTTAGCAGCGCCTTCAGCACTTTGACTTTTATCAAATTCTTGTGTGCCACTCACCGTTGACAGTTACACACCTGTTTACAGAATAGTATGTATGGGTGAGTGCCTTTTCCTTTAAAAAAAAAATGTGATTCATCTCAGCTTGAGCTCATTTAAAATTTTCAAGTTTGCTTCAGAGGGCAAACTGCTAACATCTGTTAACAATTTGAAATGCCCACTCCCATCCATGACTCAGCAATTTCATACTTCATGTCCATCTCTTCTAAAGAAACAAATGCATGTGTTCACAAGAAGGCAAAGACAAGGATATTATCTCAGCATTACTTGTAATATCAAAAAAGGTAACAATGTTCATGTCCATCAGTAGGGGAATGGTTAAACAAAGGATCATATATTCTTATTAGAGATGAGGTCATTCTGTATAAGCTGACATGGAAGGAATTACAGGAAATGTTAAACGAGAAAACTAAGTTGTAGAATTATCCTGTGATGATTAATTTTATGTCAACTTTGCTGGGCTATAGTACTCAGTTACTTGATCAAACACCAATCTAGATGTTGCTATGAAAGTATTTTTAGATGTGATTAACATTCAACTCAGTAGAAGAGAAAAGCACATTACCCTTCATAATGTGAGTGGACTTCAATCAGTTGAAGGCCTTAAGAAAAAAGATTGAGATCCCAGAAGAGGAAGGAATTCAGCCTGCAGACTCAAAACAGCAACATCGACTCCTGCTGGAATTTCCAGCCTGCTGGGCTACCCTGCAAACTCTGGATTTTACATCCTCCACAGTCATGTAAGCCAGTTCCTCAAAATGAATCTTTCTAGATACAAGATAGCCTACTGATTTTCTTTCTCAGGAGAATCCTGATGAATCAGATACAAATGCTGTGATGCCATTAATGGGGAGAAAACTTCACAAAGTCTCTTAGACTTTAGCCAAATTTGTCTCCTTGTAGAAAAGCAAGTAAAACAGGAGTTGAATAATCCCATTTTTATTGTCTTGAACATACTCTTTTCTTGTGCAACTTATTGCTTTGAACATGATTTTAAATGGCGTATGTGTATACGTGTGCACACATGCACATACGTAGTTCGCGTATCTCATTCTAGGCTGAGGTGCATGTGTGTATACCTCATGCCACCTGCACACCTCAGCTCATTCCAAGCTCAACTTTCCTCCTCTTTTGGGTTTGCCTCACTTTTGTCACCATCCCTGGAGGCTCAGGTACCCCCTTCTGTCCTTATAAATTCACACTCATCCATCTCCACAGCCACAGTGGTTTTCCTTAGTTGCCTTCAACTTTTATCTCAGGGTGACAAGTCCACCTGGAGCCAACGTGCCTGTATTTCTTGCCATGGGGCCACATTGAACTTTCCTCTGAGCCTCTGAAATTCTTTTTCTTCTTGTCTCTGGAGAGGGCCTCTAGTACTCTTCTGCTGTTAGGAACGTCACAGAGAAAAGCTTAGTTTGTACAGTTTGTGTTGCCCAGGTAAGTCATTTCCCTTCCCGTAATGATGGGGAAGAGATTACATTTAGAAATAGTGACCCCAAAAGGCCATGATCTGATTATTGAGTCCTGACTTCTCATCTGAAGCTTTGATCCTGTCCTCGGATAGTGGAGCCTGGGATGGCTGGCTGTCCCTCTTTTATCTCTTTTAGCCAGAATTTTCCCCCTGCCTCCTCCTTGGCAGCAGCCACTTGCTCAGGGGTTCTGAAATGTGTGTGGATTGTGGCAGTGGCAGGACACAGAGATGATGGGCTATTGGACCAAAACCAGTCCTCCTGCTCCCCGATGGGGCAGGTGGGCTGGACTTAATCCATGAAAGAGTGCCGGGCGCGGTGGCTCATGCTTGTAATCCCAGCACTTTGGGAGGCCGAGGCGGGCGGATCACGAGGTCAGGAGATCGAGACCACGGTGAAACCCCGTCTCTACTAAAAATACAAAAAATATTAGCCGGGCGTGGTGGCGGGCGCCTGTAGTCCCAGCTACTTGGAGAGGCTGAGGCAGGAGAATGGCGTGAACCCAGGAGGCGGAGCTTGCAGTGAGCCGAGGTTGCGCCACTGCACTCCAGCCTGGGCGGCAGAGCAAGACTCCGTCTCAAAAAAAAAAAAAAAAAAAAAAAAAAAAGAAAGAGTACATAAAAATGATAACCATTTGAGATGGTGATTTAGGGGTTCCATAACAGAACTCTCAGGGAACTGGGAAACTCCATAGGCTCAAAGAGAGTGACTACTCTTTGATGCCCAGGAACAAGGATGCAAAGGGGCATTTGCTGAGGCCCCACACATTCAAGGAGCCTCGGGAAGAAGACATCCTACAAAGGAAATGGGAAGGCATTCAAGGCTAATTGTGCCCTGCTGACCAGAAGTGCCCTGGGAGAGAGCAGAAACTGAGCAAGGCCTCCTGGACACAGTGGGCTCCAGCTGGGTATTGGCAGTCAAGCCAGGACTTGCATGGGCTAAGGGAATTGAGTGTGGGGGTTTCCTGCTGTGGGAAGTGACAGGAGCAGAGGCCAGCTGGAAGAGAAGGCACATCTATTAATTTTTTTTTATAATTAGAACACATAGTGGGTAATGTGGATGATCTCCCAGATGCCTTCAGTAATAGATAATGTGGGTGATCTCCTAGATGCCTCTGATTATGGATAATGTGGGTGATCTAGATGCCTCGCCTCCCTTTTTACCATCATGCTTTCACCCCCAACAGGCAGCACTTGTGTCTCTTAGCAAAGCCCTGCTCCTGAGCTCCAGGAGCCTGCCCTACTTTAAGCAACAAGAGCCACAAGTGCCCCTGAGGCGGTCCTCGTCAATGACAGAGGAATGTGGGTGTATGAAAGCCCTGCTCCCTGGCCTCAGATGGGGACAACTCTGAGCATAACTCACCCCTCAGAGCTCCCCACAGGATCAGACTAAGCCACTGGTCACGGGATGTTCTTAAAATTGTGTCCTTCCTGGGCTGCTTCTACTTTGTTGTCCGACTTCCCCGCTCCCTCACTGGCAGCACATCCTTAATAAGTCACTTGCACATGAATACTTGTTTTAGGGTCTGCTTCTAGGGAACCTGACCTAAGAGCATGTGTAAAAAAATTCCATTGAGGAATATTACATTGCAAATTGAGATAAAAGTTATTGGAGGTTTTATAATAATTTTAAACAAAATGCTTATAGTGCAAATGTGTATATAGTAAAGACTGAATCCTCCTCTCTCCTCTGACCCTCGCTTCCCTAGTTCCCCTTTCACAGAGAAAGCTCCTTCCAGAGAGGAGGTGGTGTACACACAGAGGTGAGTGTGCACACAGAGGTGGGTAGGCATCTGTGTAATAGAGAGGCAGAGGGAGATCTTATACACATAGAGGTGAAGGCAGAGTAGAGAGTTGAAAATGCTTTGAAAATTGTAGTAGTAAGGCCACAAGACAAGAAATGCCAGCAGCCACTAGTGCCGGAAAAGAACAATGAGCGGATTCTCCCCCTAGCCTCCAAAAGGAGCATGGGCCTGTTAAAACCTTGATTTTTGACTCAGTGATACTGATTTTGAACTTCTGGCTTCCAGAACTGTGAGAAATTTCTATCGTTGTAATCCACCAATTTTGTGGTCATTTGTTATAGCCACCCTAGGAAATGGATATAGCATGCATGGACGTCTCTCCAGAGTCGCCCTGTAGGGTGTCCTTGACAGTATGTTTGCCTGTGAAAAGTCTGGGGAAGACTGTGTGGTTGAGGCAAGGGCCTGGACTTTTTGCAATGGGTTGAAGGGAGCCATAGTGGGATTTTCATCAGAGAGGTGTACATTGGGACAATCGGCCCTGGAGAAAGGGCCAGAATGGGAGAAAGGCCAACAGAAGCCCAGGGAAATAGAATAAGGGTGGTGGCCATGGGTATCAGTTGGGTTGCTTTCCACCGTTCATAGCAGGAAATCCAACTAAAAGTGGCTTAAGCCCTAGGGGTGTTCATCTCATCTCACTGAGTAGGAAGTCTAGAGCAAGGTGGGGAGGTGGCAGAGTCAGCTTTCTCAATGGCTTAAAGATGCCACCGGGGATCCAGGTGCTGCCATCTTTCTGTACTCATCCTCAGCCTGTCTGCAGGCCTCTCCTCATGATCCTCCTCACAAGGTGACTGTGGCAATTCTAGGTGTCTCATGCAAATGTGATGACATTGGTGAAGAACAGGGGCAGTTTTTTCCGGCCACATGTCCCTTATTAGCAAGTAAAACCTTTCCCAGAAACCCCCAACAGAGATTTCCTCAGGTCTCATTGGCCAGGGCTGAGTCACAGACCCATGCCACTTGTCAAGAGTCATGGTTGTCCAGGCCTGCGGGGTGTCAGTGAGGAAGAAGCCCTGGGCCATCGAGGGGCTGTTGGCTTTGGTAGCCAACAGAATGTACCACTGAGGGGGACTAGCAAGGCAGGATGCTCCCAGAGGTATTTTCAAGAAGACTGGACTTGTTGACGGTTTGGATAATGAGATGACAAAAGGAAGTATTTGACCTTTAATCTTTATCTGCACTTTTTTCTTCCATAAACTCAATTGTCCTATTTCCTCAGATAGCCATATTTCACTTCATATACAAAATTTAGTGACACAAGTAAGTTATATCTTTTTAAAAATTTATCCAACAAATAAATATTGAGTTCCTACTGTGTGTCAGCCACTGTGAGAGCATGATGAATAGATGAAATTCAGGCAGGAAGAATTGATTCCATTTAGTCAAGGGAAGGTGTGTAGTCATTAAAAATGAATGCCCACCCCCTGGCCTTTCCACATTTATCAGTAATTCCTCTTCATTGTCAAGCTTCCTGAGGGGTGCTGGAAGACCCTAAATCATAGGAACCTTTTAAATCTGATGAGGGGAGAGGCAAGTATGCCGTTCTGGTGAAGATCATGGGGCCAAGTGAATTTTGATTCTTGCTGCAGAGGAAGAGAGGATGAAACAAATGATCAAGTTTTCAAAATCCTGTGACAAATGTGGTTTAAAATATTCAGTGTATGCCACAGAACAACAAGAAAGAAGTGTATTAGGGTTCTCCAGTAAAACAGAACCAGTAGGAGATTATACACATGCACGCAGAGACTTATCATAAGGTTTTGACTCATGTGATTATGGAGGCTGAGGAGTCCCACAGTCTGCTGTCTGCAAGCTGGAGACCCAGGAAAGCCAGTGGTATAGTTCAGAGGCCTGAGAGCTGGCAGCTGATGGTGTGCACTCCAGTCCAGGTCCCAAGCCCTGAGAACCAGGAGCAACAAGGGCAGAAGATGGACGTTCCTGTTCAAGCAGTCAGGTGGTGTTAATTCAGCCTTCCTCCACCCTTTGTTCTGTTCAGGTCCTCAGTGACTGGATGATGTTTACCCACATTGGGGAGGGCCATCTGGTCTACTCAGTTGACCCATTCAAATGCTAATCTTTTCCAGGAACACCCTCACAACATGCCCAAAAATAATGTTTATGCATCCTGTGGCAAGTTAAGGGCTCAATGTGATAACAAGGGCTGTATCTTTAGGTTTTCCCAATGTGTTTGAGATTAAAAAAAAGTGGGAGGTAATTCTATAAGGGCTTGAAACACACACACACACACACACACACACACACACACACACACACACACAACACACACACACACACACACACACACACACACACACACACACACACACAGAGCCTACTTATTATCTTACAGTTTCTGTGGGCCAGAAATCCAGGTGGGCTGAACTCGGTCCTTTGCTGCTTAGGTCTCAAAAGGCTGAAATTGGATGTCAGCAGAGCTGTGTGCCTTATTAGAGGTTTTGGTGGGGAAGAATCCACTTCCAAGCTCACTTAGGTTGTTGGCCTTGTGGTTGCAGGTCTGAGGTCCTTGTTTTCTTGCAGGCAGTTATCCAGGAGCTGGTCTTTGCTCCTAGGGGCTGCCCCCATTTCTTATGTTTTCCATGTGGCCCCCTAAAAGAGCTTAAAATGCATAGTTTGAGAGCCGCAGATGAAGGGAGGGCAAATGGTTCTCCAGAGAGAACTGAAGTATATTAAATCAGTGAGCCTAAAAGGTTGGAGGGTGTTCTTGTAGTTATGTGTTCACTCATCACCACTCCTTGAAATATGTTCTTTGAAATTCACCTGGCCAAGGCTTTTAATACAACTAAATAAAAAGGAAGGGCCTATGGGTGGTGTATAACTGGTTGAGAGGCCGCACTTGGCAACGATGTGCTTTCATTGGGAGGAGGTCTTTCTTCATGAGCTTTCTGATGCCATCCTGTGCCTTGGCCTGTTTCACATCTTTTTCAGGGGCTTGTGTAGGGATCTAGAAGGTGGTAGACCTGAAGAGACCTGATTCTGGGAGGCCACAGAATATCTTGGATGGCCCTTGGGATCTAAGATATAAGAACATGGATGCTCTTGGGCTCCACATAAAGCATTCTAGTTGGGCGAGGGGGAAGAAGGCCAGGGCATGTCTGAGAGTGAGGAAGACTCTGGACCACCCACCCATGCCAGTGTCAACCAGAGCCACTTTTTCTGAATGTATCTGTTTTTACATGTTGTTTCTAAATTAGATTATAGTTGATGCTTATAGGAAGCATCCTACTAATTAAAAACAAATAATAACCTTGAAAATTACTGATCTAATCCACTTTCTTTTTTGAGTGGATTTCCCTGCCTTCTTAAACCCCTTCCAATCTCTTACCTCTTAGTATATGAATGTTGGACCAAAACCAGCCCAATAAAATGTAATAGGAATACATTTAGGTATCAACAAATTGTATTTAAGCTCAAAAAAGTCAATAATATAGAATGGAGAATAACTGATTTGACAGCAACTCCAATGAAAAAGAGTTAATACAGGCCAAGAATGTCTCTACTACTTCACTTCAAGTGCTCTGGGCTGTGACCCAGTGAACATTTCCAGATCACAGCCCATGTTTCTTTGTGGTTGCTCACTCTCTGCTGAGACCCTGCTCCACCTCAGATCTTCACTTTTGAGGCAGTTGCTCGCCCTTTCCAGCCCAACCCTAATGCCACCAGCTTTGTGGGGCCATCTATAAGACTATCAGCTGGCTTTGCTCTCCCCTCCTTTTGAAACAACCACACATTTCACCTTACCTAGGAATTACTGAAGTTATCAAATTGCTGTGCAAACTCCTTGAGTCAGGAACCAGCCATTCCTTATATTCATGGTTTCTGGATCCATAGTAGTTCCTTTTGTGTTCAGGTTTTAAACAAACATTGATTGAATAAATAATTGGATAATATGAGGTTAGCACTGCTTAGAAAAGATATCTTTGACCAAATTTGTGAAAACACATGCATGAAGGACTTCTCCCTCTCTTCTTCAGACTAGTGCTGGCTGACTTGGAGTCTTAGGTTCCACCATGACTGCCATATTTGATGAGAAACATGAACAGACTCTAGGGTACAGGTGAGAGTGACAGTGATGCAGGAGACACCTGGAAACGGTGGGAAACAACTGGACATGTTTATCTTGGAGGAGGAAAAAACAAGGGTAATCAGGTAGCTGGCTTCCTCATATCTTTGAAGTGCTGACTTATGAGGAAGGAAGTAGACTGTTTTTGTTGATTGTAAGGGAAAAACTAGGTCTAATTGGAGAGTGTATGTGGAACTCTTCAGCAGAGGAAGTGGCTGGGGCCTAGGACTGTCAACTCCCAGATGCTGGTGTGACTTAGATGTTCCATCACCACTAATTAGGAGTGATGTTTTAGGCAGGAAGGACTAGCGCAGTGGTTCCCAAACCTTGCTAGTCCTCAGAATCACCTGAGGACTTATTAAAAATTCACATTCTGGCTGGCTGGCTCATGCCTGTAATCCCAGCTCTTTGGGAGGCTGAAGTGGGAGGATTGTTTAAGCCCAGGAGTTCAAAACCAGCCTGGGCAACACAGTGAGACCTTGTCTCTCTACATTAAAAAAATAAAAATTAGCTGGGCATGGTGGTACATGCCTGTATTCCCAGCTACTCAGAGGGGCTGTAGTGGGAGGCTCACTTGAGCCTGGGAGGTTGAGGCTGCAGTGAGCTAAGATCATGCCATTACACTCCAGCCTGGGTGACAGAACGAGACTCTGTCTCAAAAAAACAACAAAAAAATATGCATTCCCAAGTCACTCTGCCTTCCTGGAGACTCAAAGTCAGTGGGTCTTCGGGGTGGAGATTAGGGAACTGCATGTAAAAAAATTCAGCCAGGCCTAGCAGCCACTGGACTAGAGGTCCACTCTGACCCCTTCCAACTTGAATAAGCTGGGCGTGCATGTTGACACACAGCTTTTAAATCAGTGGCCTCTTTAGACATCCTTTTCAGGTGAAGTGGCAAATTAGGCTTAAGAAGGCTTGAGAACTAGTCTAGTGAGGCCAAGAGGCCTCTGCTTTCATTCTTACAACTTTTTTTATTTTTATAAAAGTGATCCATGGACACTTTCTCAAAATGTTAAACATAGTTACCATATGACCCAGCAATTCCACCTCTATATTTAAGAGAAATGAAAACATATGTCCACATAAAGACCTATGTACATTAATGTTGATGGCAGCTTTATTTGTAATGTCCAAAAAGTAGAAACAACTTAAATGTTCATCAAATGATGAAAAAACTATGGTATATCCATATGATGGAATACTATTTGGCAATAAAAAGGAATAAACTACTGATATATGCTACATGTATGAACCTTGAACATATGCTAAAGTGAAAGAAGCCAGTTGCAAAAGACCACATATTATATGAATCCATTTATATGAAATATCCAGGTGAGGCAAGTGCATAGAGACAAAAAGTGGACTCGTGGTTGCCTCAGGGTGGGTGGGGGAAAAGGGGAGTGACTGCTGATAGGTACAGGGTATTGGTGTGGGGGGTGATGAAAGTGGTCTAAACTTAGATTGTGGTGATGGTTGTACAACTCTGAATATATTATAAACCACTGAATTGTTGGCTTTAAATAGGTGAATTTTAAGATACCTCAATTATATATCAATAAAGATGTTGAAAAAAGTGACACGTGGTCATTAAAGATAATTTAGAAAATACAGGTGAAGAAAAGAAAGCAAAGTAAACCCCAACTTTCAGCATCACTGAAAGGTAGCTGCATAACATCTTAGGATAATCCTTCCTGTGTATATTCTGTCTATATTTGCGTATTTTTTACAAAAGTGGTATCATACTCTTCATACTGTTATACATTTTTGTATGTAACTGTATGCTGAAAATGTTTCTGTTATTAAGCTTTTACTTCATTATTTTTAATGGCCATAGAGTACTTCAACCTATGAACAATTTTATTTTAATTTATTTAATTAGTTTTCCATTGGTGAGTTTTTGCTGACTTCAATTTTCTTGCTCTTGTATACCATTAATATTCTTTAGCAATATCATTGTAATTCATGTCAGTTTTGATTCAAGGTCCTTACTTTTTTTAGAAAAATAAACTTTATATTTTAGAGTAGTTTTAGGTTCATAGCAAAACTGAACTGAATCTACAGAGTTCCCATACAGTATGTAGCCTTTTCCAGTTGGCTTCTTTCACTTAGTAATATGGATTTAAGGCTCCTCCATCTCTTGAGAGCTCATTGCTTTTTAGTGCTGGATAATATTTCATTGTATGGTTCCACTGCAGTTTCTCTATCAGTTACTGAAGGGCATCTTGGTTGCTTCCAAGTTTTAGCAATTATGAATAAAGCTGCTATAAACAGCCATGTGTAGGTTTCTGTGTAGACAAAAGTTTTCAGCTTATTTGGGTAAATACCAAGGAGTATGATTGCTGGATCATATTGTAAAGTATGTCTAGTTTTGTAAGAAACTGCCAAACTGTCTTCTGTAGTGGCTGTACCATTTTGCATCCCCACCACAGTGAATGCGAGTTGCTGTTGTTCCACAGCCTCACCGGCATTAAGTATTGTCAGTGTTTTGGATCTTAGCCATTCTAATGTGGACTGTCTTGTTTGCGTTTCCCTAATGACATATGATGTTGAGCATCTTTTTATATGCTTATTATTTGCTACCTGTATATCTTCTTTGGTGAGGTATTTGTTCAGAACTTTTGCCCATTTTTAAATTGGGTTGTTTTCTTATTGTTTAGTCTTATGAATTCTTTGTATATTTTGGATAAAAGTCCTTTATTAGATATGGCTTTTGCAGATATTTCTCTTAGTCTGTGACTTGTCTTCTCATTCTCTTGAGGGCCTTACTTTTTGAAACTAGTGAATTTTTATCCCATGAAAACAAATTTTTACCTTTGACTTCACCTTGAAAATTCTTGATGTTGTTCAGAAGCGGTTTGGACAAGAAGGTGAGGGGTAGGGATTAGCACAAAAGCATTATTCTATTTAAAATCTATTTGGGCCACAAGATTCTACAGAGTTACCTTCCTGTATAAAGACAAAGTCACTTTGAAAGAAGCAGATACACTCACCTCCATTAAATGTTTGTTGGATGTTTTGTTTTTCAGTCTCTATCAGTTGGCTTCTGCTGTGTAACTAACCATTCCAAACTTAGTGGCTTCAAAAAACCATGTATTAGCTCATGATTCTTTAGGTCATCTGATCAATTTTTCAGCCATAGGGCAACCTTGCTGATCTGTGCTGGGCTCTTATATGTCAGCTGGTGGCTGAATGATCTAGAGTGGCCTCACTCATATGTCTGGCAGTTGGCTAGAACAGAGCCTTGTGTACCTTAACATTCAGTAAGCTAACCTGAACCTCTTCACAGGATGGCAGCCACAGGATTCCCAAAAGCAGCAAGTGGGCAAGCCGCAATGTGCTAGCTTATTTCATGCCACAGTTTGCATCATATTTGTTAATGTACTATTGGCCAAAGAAAGTCACAAAACCAGCTCAGAGTCAAGAGATGGAGAAACAGACACTACCTCCTGATAGGACCCTCTGTAACACACGGCAATGGAACAGAAACAGGGAAGAAACAAGTTTGTGTGTGGCAGGTAAATAATGGCCTTGTGCTTGATGGCCAGTACATGACTGTGTCTAATTTTCATATGTGAATGTACTTCCAACTTCCACATACAAAATACCCATAAAAATGGTAACAGCATCCTGGCAATTCACATTTTTTGGTGGCAAACTCATGTCTCATTTTAGGTATGATTTACAGCAATTTTGATAAGACTTTGAGAATACAAGACAATGGTGGCAGAACCTGCCCACAAAATGCTAGGACAGGTGCATTTATTCACTCACTCAACAACTAATTATCGAACAAATACTTCCTTAAGTGCCTGGGATTCATCAGGAACGAGATAAACTGTTTGCCTTTGTGGAGTGTGTCTTCTAGTGCAGGGGCAGAAAAACAAGCACCAAGTCGTGATCAGTATGTGGAAATGGTAGGACAGGGAACAGAGTTATGGGAGAATTTTCTAGAGGACCCCAAATAGGATTGGCCAGTCTCTCTGAGACCATTTTCATTTTCTGGACTTTGGTTTTTCATCATTGGTTTGTCCCGTAGTAGGTCTCAGTGCAGATGCTGATGGGGACCTGGCAGCGCATCTGTTATGGCTCTGGTGGATTTATCTCTGATAGAGCAGGGAGCCAGATAGAGTGGGAGGTGGACTGCAGGACTTGTAGCATTGGACTAATGAACAGCCAGATGTCTGATGTGTCCTGAAGGCAGGATATTCCAGCTGGAGGTTTCCAGCACCTCAGAAGCCCTATCAGAGCTGGGTCCTCAGAGAGCGTGCTGTGGGATTAGTGCGATGCAATTTGGTTTAAATAAGAGCAGAGCATAAGGAGGGAGGGCTGAGCGAGAATTGTGGTAGCCATAGCAACATGATACTGACAGTTGAGTCACCACAAAGAGAATATTGGCCAACTGTGATTGCTCCAGCATGGCTTGAGAATGTGGCACCTTTGAAGTTTCCAGGCAGAGAAAGTTAGGGAGAGAGAAATCCATTGTGTTGAGTTTTTCCCAGCATCCCATGTCTGACCCAATCCCTTCCTTAGTGAGTCAAGGCTGTGGCAGCCCAGCACACGGTGTGTTATGTGGCTCTGTTCGTTGTTAGCTAGGACAGTGAAATAACCTTTAATCTCCATTTCCCCGTCTCTTAAGGCTTTGAACCAACTTTTATTCAGAGACCTCTTCTGGGTTTGCATTTTATGATTATCAGTAAACTGTTAGGAATCCACTGCTGATAGGTGGAGAGGACAACGTTGACAGTTTTGGGTTCTAGAATTCCTGCAGACAGACTGGCTCTCTCCCTAGGTCCCCAACTCCAAAATAAACATCTTTCAATTATACACTTTGGAAAAGCTCCTTTTTTCAATCCCCTTTCTCTTTTCTAGGTAATACGTAAGGTGAAAAATCAGAAAGAAGGGCTAAAGATATGATATAGGATCCCTCATTCATCTCTGATGGTCTAAAGAGAGTAATAAAGTAGCAAGTCCCATTTACTCCCAGAAAGCCTAGTTTTCTCTCTCATCAAAGCCAGTGGGAGGGACCTGGCAAGTCTCTGGATGGAGAAAATGTTTCTTTTTTAATTGTTATCAAACAAGGCTGTTTCTAAGTTGGCCTGGGAGGACCCCCTCACCCTGAAGCATTCAATGTGTGTTTAAGATGTCAGCTTCTGGAGGACAGGAGCCCTGTGCTATTGCATATGTGGTCCCGAAGAGCAGCTGACAGGATGTGACAGCTTTGTGTTGCTTAACCACAGTCAGAACTGCAGTGCCTGTCCCTGCTAAGGGTCAGTTGGCCCCAGCCGTCGCCCCTTGGCCTCTGCACGTCTGGCCTCATTACCTTCCCTGTGATCAGGAGCCCTGCGTGGTTGCATGCCTTGCCTGGTTCTCATTCTGCTCGTGCAGGTGTGTGTGGGCAGACATCCCTGATATTAAGGACGCATGCCATCTCCTGCCCTTCCATCCCGTAGCCCCTTTCTTCTTTCTGCCTTCCAAGTAACTGACGTTAGAGAAACCGCATGTACCAGGACCAGATCACCCAGCGTGTCCCAGAATCCAGGAGAGTGTTATCTTGCACATGCAGGTTTGGTTTTCTTGCCAGCTTGGCACAGTGCTTTAGGAGAAGCCAGGGCAACGTCTCGAGCTAGGACGATCTACCCAGTGTGGGTTTTTATCTCTCTCTTCCAGGGCGAGCTGGTGGCACTGCTGGGCCTCACAGTAGGTTATCATAAATTAGACCTCAGGGCTCCAGAGGTAATGCAAAAAGAAAAAAAAAAATCCAAAGTGTCCGGCCTGGAGCAAATAAGGGCTAGGTGTGCCAGCCTTGAGTGTGGTGACAAATTAGGAACACTCCCCTTCAGCAGTAACTGTATCATTGTATTTCTCTCAAAACAAATGAGGTGACTTACTTTCCTTTTTTTCGAGATGGAGTCTCACTCTGTCGCCAGGCTGGAGTGCAGTGGCACGATCTGGGCTCACTGCAACCTCCGCCTCCCGGGTTCAAGCGATTCTCCTGCCTCAGCCTCCCGAGTAGCTGGGACTACAGGTGCCTGCCACCATGCCTTGCTAATTTTTGTATTTTTAGTAGAGATGAGGTTTCACCACGTTGGCCAGGGTGGTCTTGATCTCCTGACCTCATGATCCGCCCACCTCTGCCTCCCAAAGTGCAGAGATTACAGGCGTGAGCCACTGAGCCCGGCCACAAATCAAATGAGGTGACTTTCATTACAATTTTCCTCCTAGAGGTTTGCCTGGTATTTGGTTCTTAGAATAATAGTAATACACCAGTTAGCTTCTGCTGTGTAATAAAGCTCCCCAAAGCTTAGTGAGTTAAAATCATAACCCACACAGGTCAGCTGGGTGATTTTTCCTTCAACTGTCAGGAAATTGACTAATCTCAGCATGTGCCTGCAGGCGCTGATGGGTGGACCGCAGCTAGCAGCTCCAAGGTGGCATCTCTCACATCTGCTGCTTAGCAGGGCCACAGGTCTCTCATCATCCGAAGGCTAGCCTGGGCCTGTCCTCATGGCGTAGGCAGGGTTCCTGGAGAGTGAGCAGAAACAGCAAGGCCCCTTGAGGCCTAGGTTCAGGATGACCATAATGTCACATCTGCCATATCTTGTTTGTCAGAGCAAGTTCCAAGACCAGCCAAGATTCAAGGGGTGACCAGAGGGACTCTCCCTCTTATGGGAGGAGCTGCTGCGCTGTGTTGGAAAGTGGCCTGGACACAGGGAAGTCATAATAGACACCATTCTTCCAAACAATATGTTTCACGTAATAGTAACAATTATTATTTTTATTTCGTTGAGCTCCTAAAAGGCTACCGAGTTTGCTGCCTTTCTTACCTGGTAGAGAAAATCAGGCAAAGATGTGAATTCACCAGCACTGGGTGGGTAAAGAGTCTCGGAACTGAAGCTTTTTATGCACTACATGTATTTTCCTCTGCCCCCTTTTCTGCATCTAAGAATTAAGCTTTTTTTTTTTTTTAAATTATTCTCTTTGAACATTATGAAAGCCTAAGTTGTCTAAAATGAGACGACTGCTCTCTTAGACTCTATTATGTTGTCCTAATTACATATCAGCAAAATGTTTTTCTGGGGCATTGTGCATAAAACAAAGGAGAAAACATCTCTAGCCGGCCAGTGTGCCTGTCCCTCCCTCCTGCAGAGGCCTGGGAGGCTGAGGGTGAGGAAGGCCGGCTGTGCTGGCTGCAGAGGGCTTTGCTGTTTCTCCACAGAGCAGCAGGTCGCCCCTTCCCTTCTCCCTCCCTCCACCTCACCTCCATGGGCTCCACTGGATGGGAACCATGTGCTTGTTCTCCCCACCCCTAGACTGGGATCTCCTGGGGCAGAAGAGGCTTCCCAAGTGGCCAAGAGAGAGCCAGGCTGACTGAATGTGAGATTCATGAATGAACAGTGATACCAGGCATAGCCCTGCCCTTTAGCATCCTGAGGGCCACGTGGAGTTTTCTGCAACACTGCCCGCCGTGTTCCAGCATCTGCTTTCCACTTGCTAGGTAGAGGTGAAGTGGCCCTTCTTTCCGGCTTGGCATTCCCATCCACCCTGCCTCTAGATCTCCACTTTCCATGGCTGTAGGAGAACAGGGCCTCTATCCTCCTCGAGTGCTGCTGTAGCCAGCATGTGCTGAGCAGGACCCAGGCAGCCCTGAGAAGGCGCCAGCATGCTCTGCCTCCTCTGCACTAACAGCTGCCACCAGACCTGGCCGTCGGCCACTTCCCTCCTGTGGAGTCCTGCCTGTGGCCTCCTGAGACCTCACCATCCATCCAGTTTCCAGGCTCCTTGTGACTTGCCCTCTTGAGATATTTGATGGTGTGATCAAACTCCCTTTTTTTTGTAAAGTTCCAGGGTGCAAGTGCAGGATATGCAGGCTTGTTACATAGGTAAACGTGTGCCATGTGGGTTGCTGCTCAGATCAGGCTATCACCTAGGTATGAAGCCCAGCATCCATTAGCTATTTTTCCTGATGCTCTCCCTCCTCCCGCACCTCCGACAGGTCCCAGTGTGTGTTGTTCCCCACCATGTGTCCATGTGTTTTCATCGTTCAGCTCTCCCACTTATAAGTGAGAACATGTGGTGTCTGATTTTCTGTTCCTGCGTTAGTTTGCTGGGGATAACAGCTTCCAGCTCCATCCATGTCCCCACAAAGGACGTGATTTGTTCCTTTTTAAGGCTGCATAGTATTATGGACTGGATAAAGAAAATGTGGTACAAACTCCCTTCTTAAGCCTGTTGCCCATGCTAGATTGTCCAAGGGCTGATTCCTTCCCACTCAGCCCGTTTTCATTCATCTCCTGCTCACCCCCTCACAAGGAAATCCAGCCCTCAGCCAGCCTCATCCCTCCAGGAGTTTTCACCTACCCTGCATCTGTCAGCACCTCCAAGTGTTTATCCCCATCCCAGCCTTTTCCTGGCCCTGAACTGTGGATTAATTTCCTGTTGCCGCACAGATTTAGTGACTTAAAACAATGCAAGTTTATTGTCTTACATTTGTTGAGTCAGAAGTCTGAAATGAGTATTAAGGGGCTAAAACCAAGGTGTTGACAGGGCCACATTCTTTGTGGAGACTTTTAGGAGACAATCTGTTACCTACCATTGCCAGCTTCTGGAAGCTGCCCATGTTCCTTGGCTCATGGCCCCTTCCCTGCATCACTCCAGCCTCTGCTGCTGCCATCACATCTCTTCCTCTGATTCTGGCCTTCCTGCCTGTCCTTATAAGGACCCCTGTGATTACACTGGGCACACCTGGATAATCCTGGATAAACTCTCCATCTCAAGATCCTTAGCTTAATCATATCTGCCACATCCCTTTTACCATGTGAAAGGAACATTTTCACAGGCTGCTGGGATTAGGATGTAGACATCTTTGGGGCCATTATTCTGTCTACCACAGGCTGTTTCATTTAGCTGCCTGCTGGACATTTCCATAGGTTCCTCAAACTCAGAGTGTCTAGAATAGAATTCATTCCCTCTCATTGTCCTTCTTCATCCCGTATGCCCCAGCTCAACACATGAGCAGCCACTGCCCAGTTCTCTGAGCTGCTGTCTGGGTGAAACATAATGTTAAATACAAATCCAGCATTGACGGGCACTTGAGTAGTTTCCAGTGTCTTGCTACTGCAGACAGCTCTCCAGTGAATAACTCTGTGCATTTCTCATTTTTTAATATGTAGGATAAATTCCCAGAAGTGAGATTATTGGGTCAAAGGGAAAATGTGTTTGTAATTTTGAAAGATACTGTCAAATTGTTCACCAGGAGGGTTCAATCAATGAGCCCTTCCACTAGCAATGTACAAGAATGCATGCTTCCCCAAGGCCTTGGCAACAAAGCGGGCTGCCTAACTTTTGGGTTTTTACCGGTTCAATAGGTGAAAAAATCGTATCTCAGGGTAGCTTTTTTTTTTTTTTTTTTTGGTTGTTTTTGTTTGAGACGGAGTCTCGTTCTGTCACCCAGGCTGGAGTGCAGTGGCACGATCTCGGCTCACTGCAGCTTCTCCCTCCCAGGTTCAAGCCATTCTCCTGCCTCAGCCCCACAAGTAGATGGGACTAACAGGCACCCACCACCACGCCCAGCTAATTTTTTATATTTTTAGTAGAGACAGGCTTTCACCGTGTTAGCCCAGATGGTCTTGATCTCCTGACCTCGTGATCCACCCACGTCGGCCTCCCAAAGTGCTGGGATTACAGGCGTGAGCCACTGCGCCCAGCCGGTAGTTTTAATTTGCATTTCTCTCATGAGATTCTGCATTTCTCTCATGAGATTCTGCATTTCTCTCATGAGATTCTGCATTTCTCTCATGAGATTCTGCATTTCTCTCATGCGCTTAATGGGTGTTTGAATCTTCTGTGATCTCTCTTCATATCTTTGGCCCTTTTAAAATTTGGATTATTGGATTTTTTCTTTTCAATCTTTACAAGCCCTTTTTTTTGTCTGTAATATGAGCTGCAAACATTTTTCCATTTTGTCATTTGTCTTTTATATCATATGAGTTTTTAGGTAATCAAATTTGTCATTTTTATTTTTTGGTTTCTGGATTCTAAGTTATTTAGAAAGGCCTTCCAGTGTTCCCTTTAAACATTAAAATAGTAACATTTTATTAAATGAGGGGGATTGGACAGAGGCATCTATTTCTTTTCTGAAAAATCCTTGTGAAATGAAACTAAAGGAATGACATAATTAGATAGATACAGGCAATTCTCACATTCTCGGATTCTGTATTTGCAAATTCATCTGCTTACTAAAATTTATTGTAATCCCAAAATCAATACAAATGGCATTTTGTGGCCATTTGCAAACATGTGCAGAACGGCAAAAATTGTGAGTTGCCTAATGTGCACTTTTCTAGCTAAGGTCAAACAAGGTAATACTGCGCCTGGTTTCAATGTTCATACTAAAAGCAAGTGTCCTTTTTGTGGTACACATAGTGCCACATTTTTTGCATTTTTGTGCTTTTTGTTGGTGATTTAGCTGTTAAAAATAGCGCCTATGCATAGTGCTGAAGTACTGTTGTCTAGTGTTCCTAAGTGCAGGAATGCTATGATGTGCTTTACAAAGCAAATACCAGTGGTAGGTAAGCTTTGTTCAGGCATGAGTTATAGTGCTGTTGGCTGCAAGTTCGATGTTCATGAATCAACGTTATCTATTAAACAAGGTTATATATCGATCAGTTTGCAAAACTGTTGCAACCAGAGGCTTCCAAGACCCTAACCCTATATTTCTCTTATGGGCAATGGTTCAATATTCACTAATGCACTGTTCACAATGACTTTACAGAACATGGCTACCAAGAATAATGAGGTTCAGTTGTAGGTAGGTAGGTAGGTAGATAAATCGATGCCCATAAGAACAAAAAGATTAGAAGATAAAGTAGAAGATGAGTGATTTCAACAAATTTTTAGCAGATGGAAAGTAGATAGAGGAATCTAACTAATTTAGCAAAATGAAGGAAGCTACAACCTGGACGAGAAGGGTGCCATTTGTTTCTTGCAGAACCCAAAAAAAGCTTTGGTTTTTAAAACATAAATCACCATGGGATGGGAGGTTGGGGGATGTGAATTGCAGAGCAGAAAACCAGGGCATTGGTTTAAAGTCCTAACATGGCGTGGTAAGATGCCTAGTTCCCCATCTCTGTCACATGCAACCTGGGAACTGTAGAGATAATATAGGTATCAGAAGAAACCATTTAAAGAGATAAAATA
>NW_026652297.1:21380389-21488654 GCF_009828535.3 Hylobates moloch | reverse complement strand
ACACACACACACACACACACACACACACACAATGGAATACTGTGCAGCCTTAAAAGGGGGGATCGGGGACATTCTGTTATTTATGACAAGGATGAGCCTGGAAGACATTATGCTAAGTGAAATAAGCCAGGCACAGAATGACATACCTTGTATCTCTCTCATACGTGGAATCTAAAAAAGTTGAGTCATACAAGTGGAGAGTAGAATGGTGTTTACCAGAGGCTGGGGAGTGGGGCGGATGGGGCAAAGGAGAGATGTTGATAAAAGGGTACAAAGTTTCAGTTAGGAGGAATAAGCCTTGGTCATCTATTGCACAGAATGGTGACTATTATAAACAACAATGCCTTGTATATTCTACAATTCCTAAAGGAGTAGCTTTTAAATGTTTTCACCACAAAAAATGCTAAGTATGTGATGTGATAGATTTGTTAAGTAGCCTGATTTAATCAGTCCACATTGTAAACATATATCAAAATATCACACTCTACCCCATAAATATATAATTATTATTTGTAAATTAAAAATAAAATACAAAATCATCAGAAGGGTGGAAGCAGGGGGAAAAAAAACGGTGATCTTCTTTACAATACTTCTATCATCTTTAAAGGGAGCTCCAGGTCCTGCCTTCCTGGGAAGAGAGTATTCACTGTATTATAAGATACGAGTCGCCCCTCCCTCGCCTGTTTTGTTCATGTGAGCCAGAGCTGGTTAACAGGCACTGCCTTGCAGGGCCTGCCTGGTGCTGCACAGTCTTTGGTGTGCCTGCAGGAGCCATGCACGGCTTAGACCCTGGGTGCAGCCATCACCTCTGTCCACTGTCCTGTAGCAGCTGGAGGGCTGAGCTCATCACGCAGGTCCTTATC
The DNA here is from genome assembly GCF_009828535.3 of Hylobates moloch. Taxonomy (NCBI): domain Eukaryota; kingdom Metazoa; phylum Chordata; class Mammalia; order Primates; family Hylobatidae; genus Hylobates; species Hylobates moloch. Next base: position 21,487,791 of record NW_026652297.1, on the reverse strand, counting down.
TACCTGCCCATCATTACCAGAGACAGATTTGGAAGAGGCCCCTGCCCCTTTGAGATCCACTGAAGCAGCCAGTGTCCTCATTTGGCCAAGATGCTGTTACTTCCCATTAAGGGAATGGGCATGTCCAGCTAGGAAGCTGACTTTGTAGGGATACCCAAAAAGCTTTTGTTGGGCATCTGAGGTAGCCCCTTGGAAGCAAGGTTGGATGGCCTGGGAGCGGGAGAGTAGAGCAGGTGCCTCTTCTAACCTATCATAATCCTGTGGGTGGTCTGCTTTGATGAAATTAGGGATGGCAACATCTGCGTCGGGTTTTGGGTTCCTCTAAGGCATAAAGTGGCTCATTCTCAGCTCCGTGTGTTACAGTGAGGGGAGTGTATCCACCAAGCAGATTGTCTTTCTTCAGAGACCGTGTCTACCTCAGAAAATCAAGAAGAAGGAATCGAAGGTAAGAGACTTTGATGGCCTTCCTAGGTTTTCCTCAGCAGGGCTTCATCTTCAGTGGATTTTCTGCAGTATTTGAGGGGGCAGCCTGCTCCAGCTTCCAAGGGCTCAGAGCCCAAGGAACACCTGAGCCCCTGGCAACCCGAATCACATCTCAGGCTGCTAAAACAGGATAGCTGAGGGGACTGGAGGGCCTTGTCTACCATTGTCCTGGTGGGCAGGCCAGAAGGATGGAGGAGAGAGGCTCTTCTGGAGGCTCCAGCCTGTCAGATATTCCCACTAGGATGAAAAGAAGGGCACGAAGTCAGCTGCAGCCTAACCATGGGGTGGGGATGGCTCTAGCGCATGGCCAGCTTCTTTGTGTCTTAATCTCATTATCAGCTAGTTGGAGCTCTGGCCTGCCCTGTTAAGATTCCTTAGGACATTAAAAGTGTGGGGATCTGAGCAGAGACCCTGCCAAAATCTCAAAGGCCTCTGTGTGACAGCTGGTGATGTTAGCCGTAGCCTGTGGCAGCAAGTCCTCAGGCCAGGCTGTCCTCAGAGATCCCCAGGGCCCTTTCCCCCTCTCTGGACTCTGAACTACCCTAGAAACAGTTGCACAGAGACTGACCTTCTCAGAGTCTTCTCTGTGATTCCTGAAGGTTAAGCATAAGGGTTGTACGAGGTGCAAGTGTCGGCAACCCTTGTGCCAGATGATTCTGATGCTTCCCCCACCGCCCTGAGCAGCCTGTGGTGCTTTTCCTGAGGACATTTTCACCAGTTGCTGGGGAAGAGGCCAGTGAGTCGAGTGGACCCACCAAAGCCTGAGTCAGGCATCACCTGGATTCAGCTCACTGCACCTTTGATGGCTGAGGCCACATTCTCGGCAGGGCCTGCCTGACCTGCTCGGCTCCGCACTCTTGGCATCACTCCTGCATTCCTCACGCTTGGTTCCTCATGTTCTTTGGACACAGAGCCCTGGGAAGGAGCATCAAGTAAATGAACAGATTGGAGCAGCCCCTCACCAGCCAACAACTCCAGGGGGAGCCCACTTGTGGAAGGAGTGCCAAAGCAATGGTGACTTGAAGCCAGATGGGCTGGAGTGTGGAGGAAGGTCTTTCTCCAGGCTCTGAAGGTGTAATGTGACAGGTGACGGCACAATGGACCAGAAGGCAACTGCCAGCCCACCATCAACCACCAGGAGCAGGCAGCCACCAGCTGGAAGATGGATCGGCTGCAGAGCACTGTCAGTTTCAGCTCAGCCACAGGCTCACGGGAACTGCATGCATTCAGCAAGTGCGACATTCAACATGCAGCACACACAGGGCCCATCAGATGCTGACAGACACCCGCTGCAGCCTTACTGAGGGAGATGGTGCCACCTTTGCCTAACAGGTTCCTGGTGGTGGGGCACACAGATTCCAAAGGAGAGACATGTGGTTGGATGTGGGTGTGAAGGTCATGGCATCGCATGCAGGGGGACAAGTCAGTGGAAACTTGAGTCGGCAGGGAGATTTTAGAGGTAGATTTGTAAAAGCTGTTGTAATAAGGTAGAACTGACTTTCCTCAGGGAAAATTCAGAGAGGATGGGACCCACTGTTTTTTCAGTCAGTAAAAACTTCTAATCCCGAGCAGCTGTACTCATCTGAGTGGACTGCTTTCTCTTTCCATGTACCTAATTATTTCCTGCCTCATTCCAAGACTGTAGGTGACTGGTGTGGAGCACTTGTTCTACACAAGACCCCCTGGGTCACCTCACAGATGGGAGTCCTCCAGAGAGGGGGCTTCACAGCCAGACTCCTTGGAAGAATCTTCTGCACTAGGTGTCCCCTCCTCACTCCTCAGCTGACAAGGGTCAGTGTCCTGCTCCCACAGGCCTGTGTCCCCTGGTGACCGAGGGTCACTCCATCTAGTCCTCATCATACTTGAGCTCTTGCGGCCCGGACGTTGGAACCACCCCCACTCCCTGAAGCAGCTTTTCTCTTGGTTCTTTCCCACCTCATTCTCTTGGTTTCCCACTAAGTTTCTCAGGGTTCAGACCCAGCCCCATTTCTCCCTTCACTCTCGCCTCTTCCTTAGAAAATCTCCTTCACCACCTCTGTGCCAGTGACCATTCCGCCTGCATTTTCAGCCCTCACTGCACCCCAAGACTCCAGCTCCATCCATCCTGTGGCTCGAGCAAACCTATGACTCTCCCCCTCCCCATACCTCACCCACCTGGCCAACTGCCACCCTATCTAGAGGAATGGCATCACACCTTAGGGGCTGTCCCTGCTGACCCTCCCGTCTCCTTCCCCTATATTCAATCTATCCTTAAGACCCATCTGTGTTAGGTCCCGGAGGCTCTGGAATCCCTCCACTTCTCTCTACCATCACTTGCCTCAGCTACTCCAGTCTCCTAATAATAGATATCCCCTTCAAATAGGTTCTCTATTCAGAGCCCAAGTGATCTGTTAAAAAGGCAACTTGAATCCTGTCATCCCACTGCTCAAAGGAGTTCTAGTTTTGTATGACTCTGAAGACAAAAATGGAAATCAGTACTGTGGCCCTCAAGGCCCCAAGGGATCTGGTCCCTCTTACCTCCTCTGCCAGCCTCCCATTCTCTGTGGCCTCCAGTTCTTCTGTGTCCCCTCTGCCAAGGACATTCTCCTCCTTTCTAGCTCTACTGGAGCATCCTTTTCTCAGGACAGTGCTGTCTCCTTTTATACCAAACCAGACTCCTTTGTACTACACTGGAAAAGAACCACGTTCTTCTCCTTCAGAGCTCTCCTCTGGGCTTTTAGTTATTTGTGATCATTATTTTATCCTTTCCAGGCAGTCAGACATAGTCTCCACAAGAGCAAAGACCTTTTTCCTGTGTTGTGTACACAGATTTTAGTTGGTGTTCAACAGATACCTGTTGAATCAATGAATGAGTAATCAACTTCTTAGCGAGGACATAGTATGTCTAGCATTAAAACTTAAAAAAAGAAACTGCAAGATTGGCACACTGAGGATGTGGCATATTTAGTCCTCTTTTAATCAGCAACATGGATAGAATTTTCTAATCAAGACTTTTCAGCATTGGAAAGAAACCTCTGTGTACGTGCGTGTGACTTTCAAGGCAAGTATTAAACTCCTTCAAAGGGAGTAAGTGATTTCTACAATTCAGGAGAAGACTTCCTTCCAGCTAAACTACTTGAAGTGGACACATCATGGGCAGTTTTTTAAATGTGCAAATTAAATCCATTGGCTCCTGCTGACATGGAACTCTGGACACACACTGCTGTAAAGTGAAGGATTTCTTTTTTTCTTTCAGTTATTGCTGAATTGGGCGGCTAATTGGATTTGGTGACACACCCAACTGCCACAGATGCTCTGGCTTGGGAAGGCCCCCAACTCAGCGCAGCCTGTTTTATCTGCGGCTTGCTGGTTAAGCTCAGAGACTCCCCCGGTCCTACTCAAAACATGGAGTCCATTCCCCAGGCTGGACTTGCCTGCCTTTAAGTGGTGTGGATGTTAGAGCTCACCTCAGAGGCTCAACTGAAATCTGGCACAGTCCAGGCCTCCTCTTGCTTTCTGAGACGTCTCCTTTTTGAATTGTTGGGATCTGAAACAGTTTTTGTTGTTTTCTACCATTTGTGTTCTCGTTTTGTATTATATCAGCAGATCAACAAGATGTGATCTTCTACAGGAAACTGGATATGGCCAGGCATCCAGAGGAAACTATGGAAGCTCTGTTTTTAGCAAGAGCAGCCCCTGAGAGGGCAACTGGGCTCATATTAGATGGAAGGTCTAGCACTTGGTGGAATTGTCCTCAGTTGTACACTGCACAACAGCAGAGGACGCTGTTCACATCAAATACAATATGAATGGGGCCCTGGAGGTGTGCACCACAGCCCTGGAGGTAGAGACAACCATTTTACAGATAAGTAACTTGAAACTCAGATTCATAACCTGCCTAAAGACTGACAGCTAACGAGTGTCAGCACTAGGATTTGAACCCATACTATAATGCTTTGACATTTTAGCACTTAAGGCCGCTTAGCCAAAACAATCACCACTTTTTTGGCAACAGTAAAACTTCCTCTGACTTCCCTGAGAGCCGACTGCCTCTCAGAGTACTATATTACACAGGTAGGCTTCACTGGTCCTTTTCTAAAAACACGTAAAATGATATAAAATGTGAAGAGGCTCTGACTGTTTTGGAACATCCATTTAAAAAAAGGAGAGACTCTTACATTTGGGCTGGAATTAAAATGCAACGGCAGCTGCCTAACACAGGGCAGCAGTTACGAACCATAACACGGTGCCTGGAAACTATGGAGGCTTCGTGGAGGCAGCCACAGTCATGCTGAGGGCTAAAATCAGTGGCCTCCTCTGGTGGGTTTGGAGCCTCGAGATGCCTGCCTGGCAGGCTCGGCTGAAGTAGGAGGTGGGTCTGAGACACCACTTAGCCTACAGAGTGGTTCCATTATTGGGATCCTCACAGTTTGGGTGGAAGAAGCTCCACCCATCTCCTAGGGGAAGTCTGTCAGCTATAGTATGAGACATTTCAAAAGAGGTCAAAGGAGAAACCCATCCAACATTGTAAGTGAACTCATTTGGGGATTTTGGGGGATACAGGGTGTGAAAGGACCAGATAAATGTTAAATCCTAACCTCAACATGTATTTCACTCATGTTTCTCTACTTTAATGGAACATTCTATTACCATTCTTATCTAAAAGGTGCTAAATCCAAGAATCCTATAATGTATTAAATCTCAGAATTCTGTATTTAGGCAAATGTTTTATCTGAGGAAATAGATCTCTACAGTGGAAAACTACAAAAATGGCAGATTTTTAAACATTTACATAGCACATTTTTGGTTTTTCCTAGCAAAGCGCTCAGAATGATTTACAACATGCTAAAGCCTTAAGAAATCATTTCCCACTGATGGTGCAACTGCATTCCTGGGCTCCTCTCTCTAGCCCAGCCAGAAATCATAGGAACCGAGAGCTCCCTTTTTCTTTCAACTATATAGAAGAAGATTTAAGTGCATATTTGGTGAAACCAATGAGATGCAGCTGAAGCACAAGAAGTGGCCATGCTGGGAACTGAAAACTAAAACCTCATGTGCACTCTGGGCCACTGAGATGAGAAATTCAGATTGAGAAACTTGGCCAGTCAGTGGTGGAGCTGGGGCTCTCTCTTGGGTGGTCTTGCTCCAGAGATTTGATGAGACCCTGGTTGTTGCCCAACTCTATTACTGGCCGCGTGACCTTGGGACTCTGAGCCTCTGACTTCCCTGTCACACCGGGAAATGCTTGGTTTCAGGTTGGGCCCCCTGGGAAGAGGCCTCTGAGATTTGGAAGTTTTTAGAGGGAGTTACCTTAGGAACACTTGTCGGTACAGGAGCGGGGAGAGGGAGAATTTGGGCTGTGATGCAGTCACAATCCCCCAGGTTGGCTTGGAGCTGGGATGGCGTTTGCGTTATCCCAAATTGAGATCAGGAAATGGGTTGTTGTATCCTACCTGGGGCAGTCATTGGTTGTAGGTTGCCCTGGTGTGACCTTCTGTGAGGTGGTGGTCAGCAAAGGGCTATCGGCCTAGCTGGGGAGCGGGCCCGCCAGTCCTGTAGGGGGATCTGAGTGGTACAGCACAGTGTCTGCCCCGTGTTCTGGGTCCTGCCTTACTCAGGTGACCGAGTGAGAGAATGCCAGCCCCGTGCCTGATAATCCTCAGCCTGCTCAGAATGGAAATGAGTAGCTGCAGCTCTGGCTCTTACTGGGGGCAGGCCTCACATCTCCTCTCCATCCTGGCCCTCCAAATGATAGGACTTCAGGAGCCCTTTCCTATATGGGCCTTTGGTATGGAGCCAGTCAAAAGAAATACTGCTCTGCCCCCACAGAACCTGAAATCTACATCTAAAATATACATCCTGGAAGGCGTGGTGCAGGCCCTTGGAGTGGGTGTGATGTGATTGTGTGCAATTCAAGTTTGGTGCCTGTACTGCCTGGCTGGAGGATGCTGGGAATTGTTTGTCTCACTCAGACATGGTGTGGGTATGAATGCAAACAAGGCTTCGGGTGAAGCTCTGCGTTCCCGGAGGCTTGTTATTTATCCCCATCCTCTCTGATTTCTAGTTTCAGTGGCGATTCTCCAGAGAAGAGATGCACAACAGGCAGATGAGGAAATCGAAAGGTAAACTCAGTGCCAGAGACAAACAACAAGCAGAAGAAAATGAGAAGAATTTAGAAGACCAGTCTTCCAAAGCTGGAGACATGGGAAACTGTGTTTCGGGACAGCAGCAGGAGGGTGGAGTCTCTGAGGAGATGAAGGGCCCTGTCCAAGAGGACAAGGGAGAACAGCTGTCCCCTGGTGGGGGGCTGTGTGGGGTGGGTGTGGAGGGTGAGGCTGTGCAGAATGGTCCTGCCAGCCACAGCAGGGCCCTGGGGGGGGTTTGCACTGGGCACTCCAATCCTGGAGAGGATGCTAGGGACGGGGATGCTGAGGAAGTCAGAGAGCTTGGTACGGTTGAAGAAAACTGAGTCTCGGGCAATTTGTGCTAAAACTAGGTGAGTTGCCAAACCCAAGGCATCTTACCAACAGCTGGTTTGGGGGCTGGTTTCCCTGGTGTTGTGTGTTAACTACCCTTTGGCTTGGCTTGACCTCTCCTTGTGAGCTCACCTGAGCCCTCCCAGGGCCAGGTTCCTGACAGTGTTGGTTTTTGCACATCCACTGGAAAGGTGTCATTAATGACCCAGTGTTAGAATGCAAGAGGTCAGGTTATTTCTTCTAGCCCTCATGGCTGAAGGCCCAGTCCTGGCTCCACCACTCCTCCAGCCAGAGGGTCTGGACCATCCAGTGCCTGTCCTCGCCACAGGGCCTCCAGGGAGCATTCGGGTCAAATCCATGGACACCCTGGGCTACAAACCAAGGCTGCTGTTCATCCCACATCGTGTGGGGCAGTGTCCATCCCCTGCAGCTACTTGGTGACTTAACAACTCCAGGAGCCCTGTCAGCTGCCCTCCTCCACCTAAACCCCTTCGACTCTTCTGCTTTGACAAAGAAAATGATATCGGGGAGGGGAGGTGCTCCGCCTCCCAGCTTTTCTCAAAATAGTCCTATAGATACTGGTAATCTGGAAATGAAGAAGTAATTCTGTGTCTGCACCTACTCTTGCAGAATGTTCAAGGAAGTATTCTGTGTTAGTATTAATGCCAAAAAGTTGTTTTTAAAGGTTTTGTATTCAGCACATCATACAAACACACATTACTTCTGTCATTTCAGGGCATCGGGACTGGCTAGCGCCCTTGTTAATGTGCTATTTTAATCAGTGTAACATTGGTCAAGTTGTTACCCATGTATGCTGTGTCTATCATGTGTTTATATCGTCCAGAAAGTATTAAGGCTTTACGTAGATGCAACTGGCGAACCTTGGAGAGGGAATGCTGATTGTCTTGACCAAACCCACAGCCTGTCTCTTCTCTTGTTTAGTTACTTACGGCAATAAATCATCTATGAGTTAGTGCACCGTGAGGAGTGAGTGTTTATCATGTCACTAGGAACAGTCCTGGCCTCATGTCCAAAGGACTCCAGCCCACACCCCCCACTCACTCTTTATAAGTTTCTAACTCCTGGCAGCATGATGACGTGGTGGAGGAAGACAAAGTTCCCACTGAAAGCTGCAGAGCAAGGTAGGCGTGCTGTGCCTTCTCGTCATTTGTAGAAAGAGATGGCAAGTGGAACTCAGATGCCACCAGGTAAGTAGGGGGTACAGCCACCTCCCATTTCTGGGATGGTGGAGACAAATACCTTTTTAAAATAAGCAAAAAACCTTACATCAATGTCTAACATTGTTTCCAAGCTTTTTTTTTTTTTTTTGGAGACAAGAGTCTTGCTGTTGCCCAGGCTGGAGTGCAGTGGCGCAATCTCGGCTCACTGCAGGCCCCGCCCCCCGGGGTTCACGCCATTCTCCTGCCTCAGCCTCCCGAGTAGCTGGGACTACAGGTGCCTGCCACCTCGCCCGGCTAATTTTTTGTATTTTTAGTAGAGACGGGGTTTCACTGTGTTAGCCAGGATGGTCTCGATCTCCTGACCTCGTGATCCTCCCGCCTCGGCCTCCCAAAGTGCTGGGATTACAGGCATGAGCCACTGCGCCCGGCCGTTTCCAAGCTTTTAAGTAAATAAATGAGGCAAGTCTTTTCCCTTTGCAAGTTTATTAAAATAAAACATTTGTAGGCCAGGCGTGGTGGCTCATGCCTGTAATCCCAGCACTTTGGGAGGCTGAGGCGGGCCGATCACCTGAGGTCAGGAGTTCGAGACCAGCCTGGGCAACATAGCAAGAACTTGCCTCTACAAAAAAAAAAAAAAAAATCAGCTGGGTGTGGTGGTACATGTACCGGCTACTTGGGAGGCTAAAGTGAGAGAATTGCTTGAGCCCAGGAGGTTGAGGCTGCAGTGAGCTGTGGTTACACCACTGCACTCCAGCCTGGACAAGAGAAAAAGATCCTGTCAAAAAAAAAAAAAAAAAAAGATGGATCTTGACATGGGCGTTAAATAAACCTTTGCTAAGGTGAACCACTGAGATTTTGAGAGTTATTGGCTACTGAAGTGTAGTATGTCCCATCTTAACAGAAATACTGTAATAATAAAGTCTTAAATTATTTATCAATGTTTTATAAGTAACAAAAAGGTAAACATTAGTCAAATGCCTGTCTGAATTTTTCAGATCTCCAGGTTGACCATGCTTCACTAGAGTTGCTGATGCTTGATGGGAGCAGCTTCCAAATACATTAGCAGGAGGCATTCTAATTTATTTCTTATGAAGCACATTTTATCAGTACTCTAAACATATTCATCATGGCCCTCTCTAAACCACAAAATCTTTCAGGAATAGCTCTCAAGTGTAAACAGTGCTTATTAGTAGGAATAGGTTGACCCAAAACTCATGACTCGTGCAACCCACTCTAGCTGAGCTCCTAGCTGGCACAGGGGCACTGTGCTGCAGGGAGCACACAGTCTGGGCTCTGTCCTGCTAGGGCTCACAGCAGCCTAAGATTGAAGATCAAGTCCTGAAAGGACTGTGCAAGACGGGAAGGGCGAGGATGACTGGTGTGTGTGGCCAGGAGAAGCTCGGCACTGACTTCCAGTTGTTGCCACAGATCTTGTTTCCAAGAGCCCGGCTGGAAGTGCTGGAAGCCAACTGCATGAGTGTAGTGCAGGGTGGGCCCCTGGTGATTAGTGCTCTGCCTGCACTATGACCCGCCAAAACCACTGATGCAGCTTCCCAGGAGAGGCTGGGTTTCCTGTACCTGGCTCCTAGAGTTTTGAACAGGGAAGTGTGTGGACATGAGATCTAAGGACAAGACCCAATGAGCCTTTGGCTGGGTTTCTGAGGCAGCTGTTGCCAGAGAAGGAAGCAAAGTGATGTTCACCACAGGTTCCTGTTGATAACAATCGTTTCAGTGGCTAGACTAAGAAAACGAACCCTGGCTGCAGACGAATGGCTCTCTGAACCTGGCTGGTGCTTGCTTCCCCAGCCCTTGCAAAACAGTGGCACGTCCCTCCAGCAGAGGAAGCCAGGCTACGGGAGAGACCTGTGCATTTATGTGGGCATGAGGGGATCAAATGATTTGTTAAACAGATACACATTTTAAAATTCCTACACAACTGTGCTAGGTGCTGAGAAGACAGCAATGCAGAAGGGCCTCGGGAACCATGGTAAGGATTCTGGTCCTTGTTGTAAGGGTTAATAGGAGGCCACTGAACAGTTTTAAGCAGGGAAATGACATCAGATTTGCATTTTTTAAAACATCTTTCTGGCTGCTGAATGAGGAAAATGCAGGGATCCCAGAGATGCTGCAGAGGCCAGTGCTTTAGTCCAGGTGGGGGCTGTTGGCTTGAATCTTAGCAAAGAAGGGGACAGATTTGAGAGTTATTCAGAAGCAAAAGTGACTGGATTTTGCAAATGACTGGGGAATGAGGGAGGGATTGAAGCTACCAACCCTGTCCTTATCAAAGGCATTTCCTCAGAGTAATAAATACTCCAGTGATATTGCCTGGAACTTTTCCAAAACCTCTTGCATGGATTAGTTTTCAGAGTTTGACACATTCAACATTAGACGAAGTCACTAAAAGTAAAGTATTTATACCTTTCTTAAGACCCAAAGAGGCCAGGTCAAGAGTTCAAGACCAGCCTGGCCAACATGGTGAAACCCCGTCTCTATTAAAAATACAAAAATTAGGCGTGGTGGCACATGCTTGTAATCCCAGCTACTCGGGAGGCTGAGGCAGGAGAATCACTTGAACCCGGGGGGGCAAAAGTTGCAGTGAGCCGAGATCATGCCACTGCACTCCAGCCTGCATGACAGAGCAAGACTCTGTCTTGAAAAAATATATATAATAATTTGTAAAAAAGATCCAAAGAACTATGTCTTTTTGGGAGGGAGGGAGTTGTGTGGCAACAGAAAGCAGCAGCTCTTGGGGAGGTGCCATGGTATGCATGTGGGAGTGCAAAGGAAACTATCTGTCTTGGGTCTGACGGGCAGAGTGGGAATTTGGGAATTCTCCCAAATGATTTTTTTGTTTTTTGAGACGGAGTTTCGCTCTTGTTGCCCAGGCTGGAGTGCAATGGCACAATTTCGGCTCACCACAACCTCCACCTCCCAGGTTCAAGCGATTCTCTTGCTTCAGTCTCCCGAGTAGCTGGGATTACAGGCATGCGCCACCACGCCCGGCTAATTTTTACATTATTAGTAAAGACGGGGTTTCTCCATGTTGTTCAGGCTGGTCTTGAACTCCCGGCCTCAGGTGATTTGCCCACTTTGGCCTCCCAAAGTGCTGAGATTACAGGCGTGAGCCACCACGCCCAGCCCCAAATGATTTCTAATGGTAATGTTGGCAATTCCAGCAAAGCCCTGAGCCAGGAATTGGTGGAGAACCACCCTGGCTGTCAACTGTAAGGACTGGGTCCTGAAGAAAGAGTAAAGATATTCATTCATCCAGAGACAGTTTTAAAACATGATCCCATGTTGCTGACTGGCTTTTCATCCTTTAATGTGGTAAAACTTATACTTGTGTATTTAAATATGTTGCTCACTAGTCATTAAGTTCAGTTTGGATTTGGATTTGGATTTTTCTGTGGCCTCTAAATAATATAAAGGCTTAAAGATAGTAAGAAATATATTTCACTTATTAGGGTGAACATTAAAATGCTTCCTATAATGGACCTCTGATTTCATGAACCTTCAGTCCTGGGTACCTCCTATCTTGTTGATTGTTCAATGAAAAAAAGAGAATCACCTTAGAAGAAAGAACAACTAGCAAACTTACCAGTTTCTAGATCCACAAAATGCCTAAGTTAATAACTGTCTATAACGCTTCCTTTTTATGAACCTGGGGAACTATCAGTTCAGTCCCTATCTCAGTCAAGTACACCTTAAGCCCCAATGGGCAAATGTCAGTTTTATTTCTTACTAACGGTAATTCCACTATTTCTCTTGAGCCCTGACTCCAGAATTTAATCAGCAGTATAGTCCAAAAGTCCTCTGTATCAAACCAAACTTTTCCCTTGCTTCAGTCCAAGACAATGTCTTCTTATTCTGTCAACCCCAGAGATACAAACAAACAATAGTCATTCCAAGAATCAGTAAAATATTTGAAGACAGTTAAGATACTCCTTAGACATCTCTCAGTATAGTCAACCTTGATCTCTAAGGCCCATTTTTCTATCATGAAATTATAGAAAGGTAAAGCTGAAAGGAATTTTAAATTGCATAGTCCTACCTGCGGCGACAGATAAGGAAAGCAGGTTTCAGAGAGAGGTGGAATGAGTCACACAGGAAACAAGTTGTAGAATGGGCATGATGTAGGTCTCTTGAAGCCTGGTGTCATGTTCCTCCCACCATCCCACACAGCCAACCAATCTGCCTCATTTGTTGTTTCTTCTCTCTGGGCTCCTATAGTCTCTAAGACAGACAGGCCTAATTGGAGTTTTATTCTATAGAAGTATCAGAAGAAAATATATCCATAAAAGCCGAAGGAAAAGACCAACATATATGATTATATATAACTTTAAAACTGTTATAAGTTACAACAAACAGAATTCAGGAACTGGTCACAGACTGGAAAAAAATATGTATTTGTAATATACATAACGAAGGATTAGCACTCATTCTATTTTTATAAAGGGTTATAAATCAGTAAGATATCAAAATGGATATACAACAGGAATATACCATTCTGAAAACAAGAAATAAGGATGGCTAAAATACCTTAGGAAAAAAAAAATGCTATGGAACAATCAAAATTGTTAAAAAAAATCACCTTTCATCTAACTGATTGGGGAAAAAAATACTTAAGTATGAGACTGAGGGTATCTAATGTTGGCCAGAAATGGGCACTTTCATACCCTATTAGAATATAAACTGATTAGGCATTTTATAGGGTAACTTGGCAATACTAGTCAATTTTTTATTCAGAAATGGCACTTCTAGTAATTCCACAGGATTATGTGCAGAAAAATTATACAAACAGGTTTACTGCAATATTGCTTGTAATAGCCAAAAACTCCAAACAATTTAAATGTCCATCATGGAGATATGGTTAAATATATTATGGTATATACCAAGAATTTGAAGTGTGTTAAAAGAATGAGATACATAGTTGTATAGGTACACACAGTTGTATATGTATACAAGATTAATATACCATAAAATTTCTAAAAGGATACCCAGCAAGTTTTTTATACAGAGGTTCCTTCTAGGCAAGGGAATAGGATGGGGGAGAAGAGAACTTCAGCATTTTAATCTATATAATTTTATTTAATATTTGTGGTCACATTTATTAGGTAATTAATCAAAAATTATTTAACAATTTTTGGTCATATTTATTAGGTAATTAATTTTTAAAAAGGAAGAGACAAAATCTTGTTATGCTCAAATATAGCAAAATAGGACATGGGGGTGAGCTGGAAGGGGCCAGGTTAGGCTGATGAGCTCCTGCAGGTTTTAGGAATTCAGAACAGACCAGATGAAGATGGCTGCTCAACTATAAAAGTTTGGATTTCTGGGCACAAAACACTTTAAAATGCATGCCTTGATTTTATGGCACATTAGGAGGTATCTACATGTCATCACCACACTGCTAGCTTATTGTAATTTAAGAAAGAGTAATATTAAAGACCAGATATCTTACTGTTTAAGATGAGAACAGTATACTTCTTTTGAGTTTTACAATTAAATAAAATGAAATAATGGCTCTCAGGTTAAATTATCAGATCATCTGCAATAACCAGGAATGGAGGAAATTGCTGTTTTCCATTCAGACAGGAAAAAAAAAAAATAGGAGCGACGAGACATGCCCTTGGATCATTTGACAATCACTGCATGTACACGTGTTTGTGCTGTGAGTCCCATATAACAATACTCTTACCCTCCAGAGCATGGGTGCAGCCAGAGCATGGGTGCAGCCTTTCCCACTCTGCTACCCCTGGGCCCCTAAGATCCATCATTCCAGTGACTCACCCAGTCATCCATTTGCTATAGCTTCTCTTTCAAACAGTGATAGGTGCAAAAAAATATTTTCCCACAGAGCATTTCCACTTTCAATTTTGTCGAAATGTTCTCAATGTGTAACTCAAGTTATTTCCAGAAGATACCTTCTATCACTTAGACTTACTTAAAAAAAAAAAAAAAAAGTTTCCCAAAGTATTTAACTTGCTCCTAAGATAACCTTTGTCTTATACTTTCCCATCTTCAATGTCTAGCTCAGTGACTGCACATAGCAGATGCTCAATAAATGACAGTTAATACATCATCCTCTAGAAGGTGTCACTTCCCCGAGTCCCACTGAATTACTCTTTCATGGTTTTTCACACAATCAGGCTGTTATTTCACTCCTCTTAAAACAAAAAAAAAACTGCTTTAGTTAATAGTACTGTACCAACTTAGCTGTACTGTTCATTCCCTAGTTTTGATAAATATACCACAACTACGTTAAACATTTGGGGAAGCTGGATGAAGGATATAGAGGAACCCTGTCTTTGCAACTCTTCTGTAAATCTAAAATTACTTCAAAACAAAAAGTTTAAAAAATAAAACAACCCGATGAGAACAATAAATGTTCTCGACCCCACTTCCCTTTCCAGCTACCATTCCATCTTTTTTTCTTCTCTTTAAATTTCTTTAAAACGATTATCTATATTCATTATAATTGATTTCCTCTCAATTGCTCCTAAACCTATTTCACTGTTTTCACCCCCACCATCCGTCTTATCAAGATCACCAACAACCAGACCAGTTGCCAAATCAATGGCCGCTCAATGATCACTCATCAGACCTCATCTTTCCTGTCCTATTAGCAGCATGACACAGCTAGCCAATCCATCCTCTATGAAACACTTTCTTCATGAGGCTTCTTAACACCACACTCATCTCCTTTTCCTCCTACCTGTTTATTAGAGAACTTTTTGCACATGTTAAGAGCCCTGAACCTCATCAACCATCATGATTGAGTGTGAACCACTGACACAGCAGGGGCGACCTAAAACAAACTGAACATCAAAAAATTGACTGTAATGGATGAAAACAATCAAATGTATAAAAAGCCATGAGTTCATAATGATACTTTAAATAATCTCACTGGTCGTCTAAAGGTTGCTAAGGCACCAACTCATAGTATGCTAACTGATAAATAAAAGGAAAGAAATCAAGCATCAATCCTGCCTTTTCTTTACAGACTCATTTCAGTGGAATCAAAGCTGATGAGGGAAAGTTCTATATGGAACAATCACAGACAATATATGCAGGAAGAATAACAGAAATGGATAATTAATCCTTAATGAAAAAATAGCTATCGGCAATGATCAATGGCTGCTAAAACAATTAGGCGAAAGTTTGATGAAGACCACTATGTTGGATGAATCAGGCTGACAAATGCTGAAACCACTGATCCATCTTAGCATTAAAAGTGGGACAGACATTATATGCCTCATGTGATGCCGCAGGAAGCACACCACTTTATAATATAGGCTTGCAAAAAAAAATCTTGAATCTGAATATAAACAAGTTCTAAATCTAATTACCAGTTTACATGAAATACAGAGGAGAGAGGATCAAGCAACACCCTGATACAATAGGCCAGGTTCAAAATGTGGGAAAGCCTACAGAACAAATAAGTCAGTTTCTTTAACAAATGAATCATGGGGGAAAAAAAGTGTCCATGTATATGTGTAGGGGGTGTAAGGAGTGTGCCATTAATTAAAATAAACTTAAAAGACATTAACCTAATGCAATATTCGGACTTTTGAGGCCATGAGGAAACAACACAGAAGGGTCTTAGAGGATATTAAGGAGTCATTGTCACTTGTGTTAGGTATGATAATGACATTGTGGTTGTGCTGAGGTGATGTATCTGTTAGAAATATATACTGAAGAATTTAGAAGTGACACGATACAATTGCTAGGCTTTGCTTGAAAACACACCAGCAAGAACACCCCCACAAAGAAGCTGAGGGCTGACAAAAACAGAATGCTGCTAGTCATGGAAGCTGGGTGATGGATGCACGAGAAGTCATTTTACTATCCCTACTTTGTTGTATGTTTGAAAAAATATAAATCTGAGAAAGATACAAATAACAGACTAACCTAGTCTCTCGAGTAGGCTGTGAAAGGGTCTCATGTCAAAAGAAGAAACATTTTTTCAAACTCATAGAGCCAGAGGATCCTTAAGAAGTCACTTTAATCCAGCACATCAACTCTGAGCATATAACAAATATTTATGAAATACCTATTTTGTGCCTGGCACAGCAATAAACAAGACAGACGCACACCCACATGAAGGTTTCAAGTTAGACCACATCTAAGGCATCCAGCCTCTTGAAATCCTTTCTGAATAGGACAAGGAATAGCAAATTAATAATGACAACACACTCATGCAGTGTTCTGCTAAGCACTTTACGTGTATGATCACCTTCAATCCCCGTAACAGCCCTATCAGGTAGGTAGGTAGGCAGCAGTATCATCTCCCTTTTACATGTAGTTGTAAGTGTGTAATTTTAAATGAGGCATAGAGCAGTTAAGTGACTTGCTCAAGGTCATCTACCTAGTAAGTAGTATAGGTGAGATTTGAACCCAGGCAATCTGGCTCAAGGGCTTTCGAGCCTATACTCTGAGCCACTGCACTATGAATTCCAAGCCACTCTGGCTGGAGTTAGCTCAATTTAAGTACCAAAAAGATCTGGACAGGTCTGGCAGGCAAGAGCAAGAGGACATTCTCGCTAGACCAGAAAGTGCTCTTCAGCACTGAGCACCAGAATAATGGCACTGAAAGGATGAACACTCCAAAGGCGATGACCTGGCCCATCTCAGCAATTCTGCCAATACTGAGTCAGCAACAGGGTGGCAGGCAAAGCTGGAATCTCCAGGACAGGTGACCCTTGCTCTCTGACAGTAGCAGGCACACAGCCAGCCATGGTGCTGGCTAAACAGAGACAGTGGGCGACACCTTCCTATCTTCCCATCCCATGCTGCACTGGAGATGCTCACTTTGCACCTCCACTCCTGATGCAGAGAGGCCTGGGTTAGGTACTTTCGCCATACCTTTAGAGGTCCTCCCCCGCAGACTGCCTTCACCAGTTGGTAGAAGTGCCCCTTGATAATCCCACATCCTTGCATCTCATCATGCTCCTATGCCCTCAGCCTGGGCACTTTGGGGCCAATTGATAAGTCAGGGCTCCTTGTAGTGATCCAGAGCTTCACATATTCCCTTCACCTCTGAGGTACTGATGACCATTTCCTTGAATGGATTATGATATTCCCATCAGGTCAATAGCTCCCTTCCTCCCCAAATTCAAATCTGGGATCAAAATAGTTGACAAATGATCTCTGCTTAAAACTTGACAAAACTCAAAACTGGGCAGAAGCTAGAGTCACCTTCAGGTCCCATGAATCATATGTGTTCAAGCCCACAAGTCCCTGGGAGGCCTGCGACAACAAAGATAAGAAAGGGTAACCTGTCTTCTCTCATCCGCTCCAGAACAGAATCTCAACTGGAGCTCCTAGGTCTCCAGCACTCATCTGTCCTTCTTCCCAGGCTCCCTTCACCCACCTGTGATCTCTACGCAGGCAACCTTGGGCCCAGGACTACTTGTCATAAAAGGAATGGCCTGGCCTCAGTCAGGACTTCTTTTGGATTTTTAAAAATCGAAACAAAGAACTACAATCTGCTTTCTAGCAGTTTCATCAGAGCAGCTTTGGGATGAGGCTCCACC
Source organism: Hylobates moloch (assembly GCF_009828535.3). Lineage (NCBI taxonomy): Eukaryota > Metazoa > Chordata > Mammalia > Primates > Hylobatidae > Hylobates > Hylobates moloch. The sequence continues at coordinate 21,470,136 of NW_026652297.1, read as the reverse complement.
ATCCTTTCTATCCACTCTAGGGGATTGCCTCCCAATCTCAGACTTAGCAAGGAGTTAAAACATTAGTTGCTTTCTTTCATTCATTCAACAACTATATGTTAAGGAGCTGCTGGTGCCAAGAACAACTCTGGCAAATGAGTGAAATAAAAAGTAGAAAAGCAGGATTTAGAAACAGCTCTCTACCCCCTAATCAATGCTAAGCACATTTCCATAGCCAGCCAGCCCAGGCACTGAAGGCAGATTCAACATGGAACACATCACCAATGCCTTTGTCCCAAGCAAGAAGCTGCCTCCTACAGCGTTAAGGCAGACAGCCAAGACACAGAAAGGGTTTCATTTGAGAAGAAACTAACAATTAGTCAGGATACACACTTAGGATATTCATTAACAAGAAAGCAAATATGCTGGATATTTAACTCCCTAAAGCAGTTTTCCTAACAATTTTCCATGTCCAAACTTAACTTTGATGGACCAAATAAGACTGTAGGGCATGGTACAGTAAACAAAGGCATTAAATAAAAAGAATTTTCAAAGTAAAATTATTAAGATTGTATTTAAATTATAATTTCATTAAACATAAGATATATAGATGGCTGTCAATTTAAAGCTAGCCCACATTTTATACTCAAAAGTCACATTTTCCTATGATTAGACATATGTATATATCTTTTTTTTGCCTAAAGACAAAAGAAAAATCTACATTGACCAATCATGGTACATCATGAGACAATTAAATCGTTGTTAATAAAAGAAAATCAGTATAGTAAAAAATAGTTTGATCACTGAGGTCTTTGCAAAAAGTTTATCATTTAAGTCTGCCAGCTGGCTTTTATTATCCAGCTGGTCACTAAGTTTATAGCCTTAAAAAATAAGACAACTCAAGTAGAGATAAAAAAAAAATTAATCATGCCACAAAGGACAGGAGCTTTCCTGAGTAGATCTCACCTCTTTATTTTTTCTGTCTTTGTCTGCCTCCTACCACCACTTCTCAAAGCAAATGTGTTCTTTGGGTACATGGTTGTTTTCCAGTTGCTTGGAGAAAAAGTCTGTCATTGGAGGTGGGCCACAAATATAGAACAAAGTCTCTTTTGAAATATGATCTCTTATCTCCTTCTCTGTTATTCTTCCTTCTACCAAAAACCAGAATAAACACCAAATTAAGCCAGACAAGGTTGTATCAACAAAGGAGGAAGGACTAACCACAATTCAGATACAGTGTTTATTTGCAAGTTCAGTGAGTCTAGTCTTCTTAAGCCATTCACAGTATGGCTCCTATTGGCATCTGGGCCCAGACCCAAGCAGAGTGCATCTCCAGGCTTCCTAAACCTAAGCAAGCAAAGTGGGAAGCTCATCGTAATGCACTCTGCAGAAAGGGCCAGCTAGCTTACTGGTCTTTGATGGAGATACAAATTGCCTTCAGCAAAGGAAGTAAATGTTTTATAAAAATCCTTTCAGAGGAAATTATGAGTTGTTTAAATGACCATTAATGGCAAATGGAATCAATTCAGCCAAATCTGGAATATAAATTATTTGTATGTATACTACAGTGATGATGCAAAGGCCTCTTAAAAAGTGTGAAAAGTACACTTTTAACACAGGCAATAGGAAACTCATATATAATGAGTAAATCCAACTAAATATCTATTTTTCCATGAGGAATCATCCCAATTCCCCAGATAGTGACATTCCCAGCCAGCAACTTCCAACAATAAAGCATCTGCGCTCAACCAACTGGTGTGTCCATCAAATAACTGCATGGAGATAGTCAAAATATCTTTAGGGGACTCACCCGTGATGTATGGCTTGAGTTCCGCATTGATTTGTGTAGTCTGTTTTGTAACATGCAAACTGCATGCAATCTTCTCAGGAAACTCATTTACTAAATCAAGGATATTTTTCTGGAATGTCAAACATATTTGGTCACACTACAATTTTAAAAAATCAAAACAGATGTGTACAACCATGGACGCTGAACCTCAACTCCCATTCTGCACACGTCTGCCGCTCTTGCTCTCTACTTAGAGAGATATTGTTTGCAGCCTAGCAGGCCAGAGCATTCAGACTACAGAGGGCTATTTGGCTTTAATTGAAATCTGAATATGCTAACAAGCATATTACCAACTCTCTGGGAGTTTTTTCTTTTTCCTTTTTCTCAAGCATTGGCAATTAAGCAGCAGTTTCACTGACCACAGTTGTGTCTTTTAACTGTTTCTGTTCTTTTGTTCATTCCTGCAGCTGCAAAGCAATCCCCAGTGAAAGCTTTCTTCCTCAAATGCCCTTAGTTTAAACAGATGCAACTGACGGGGGTTTCATTTACCCAGCTGAGTCCAAACTGTCTAAGTCTTACCTGCTCCTGTGATACACTGGTCCACTGTAGGTCTCTTGACTGGAATCTCGGGACCCTTGTGACTTTTCTGTTCATCTAACCTCCAGATTCCATCCCACCAAAACCTATCCTTTCCTGTCACTTAACTGGTAGCCTCTTCGACACTAGCAGTTTTACTTGTCTTGGGTAAGGTGTGTTGGTTAGTTCTCATTTGAGCATGATTAAACCTTGCCAAGCCTTTTGTTTGAACCTTTGCAGAGAAAACAAAACCTAGAGAAAAAACTTTTATGAACAATTAATACCACTACACAAGTTTGCTTACAGCAAGCTATACCTCCTTTACCTTAAACAGGAGTTCGCTGGTATTTTTTGCACTGTAGAATAGTTTTATTGTTCCTATCTCATATCCATTTCTTTTGTTTGCCTGCTCTCTGAGGAGATCTGCTGCGTGCCGTAGGATGGAAAGCAGAGGGTTAATTCCGACTCCTCCTGCAATCAACACAAGGTTTCTAGACGCATCCGCAGGCTGAGGGTCAAAGAAGAACTCTCCACCCACTCTCACAGCCACTTCAGAGTCAAGTGTACACTAAGGCAGGAAAGAAAAGACCTTTTAGTCTTTTGTAGCACAGGTCTTAAACCAAATGTTCTACTTTAATAAAACTGGGTCTATCTCCTGTATTATCAGTATTTAGGACTATTTTTATAGCTTGCTCCCAATTTTCCCGATGCCCTGTGAATTGATTCCACTTGCTCATTTTATAGGCCATAGGCTAATCCACCTTCGTAATCCATAATGAACAGCCTTTCCAATACTGGGAAAAGGAGATGTGCTTCAGTGATTTCACCATTTGTTAACTTCTTAGGTGATGAACTGGACTGAGGAAAGAGGCAATGGACTCAAAGGCAGGGGACAGCTCTGAAGTATGGGTCTCCTTTATCTGAGTTGTGTTCCTGTGTTCTAACCAAAGCTGAGAGAAACAGGATGTGGCAAATGTCACTAGACTGCCTGCCCTGGGTTCATCAAGGCTGAAAAGTGTAAGTACTGGTGCTCCATCTTGATCTTCAGTAAGGCACAGCCAGACCAGCTCTACAGGCTCAGACCAACCCTGTAGTACTGTTCAGTGCTGTTCCTGTCTCCCTAGAAAAACAAGAACAGGCAGCCAGAGGCTTCATACTAGGGAGTATCACATAGACCTATCTAGATAAAGCACCTATTTGGTGAGGTCACTTATGCCCGTAATACCATCAGAGTTGAATGTACTGTTTTTCTCAGTGGGGGTGCTACTGCTTCTGATGAAGGTGTTTGGGAAACTTGTGATTACATTTTTTATTGTCACAATGATTTGGGGAATCCAACTGGCATTTAAAGGGCAGGGCCAGAGATGCTAGAGATCCTACAAAATTCATGGTTTCCCAGAGCTGGCTCCTACTAAGCTGGTGGTCAAATCTACAGGAATTTTGTAAGAAAGTTCCTACTGGTAGTTTGAAATCAGCCGTTGTAGGAGTACTTACAGCACAGAAATCAGCAAATGATACAACTCAGATAAATTCAGATAGCTGGTTTGCCAGCACACCATTATCTACAATGCACAAGACTGTCCCGCACAGTGATTTGTGAATGGCCCAAAAGACGTTCTTGTAGATGAAAACTGGTTTATAATGATCTGAGACTAGACCCTAGCTCATTTTACAAATAAACTCAGTAGCCACAATGTAGATTACACTTTGTTGTGTTCAGAACTTGACCAAGCATGTTCACTGTTCTGGAAAACCACATTCCGGTTAGTGACATGTGTCGCCCACACAACACATCTTTATCATCTGCATCTGTAGACAGTGTATTCATGGTGATTCTATGTTTAGGAATAGTCATCTGATTACTTCATTCTATCTTCCAGTTAGATCTGCCTAACCATTTATATTTTAAAATACATATTCTTTGATTATGGATCACTTTCTTTTATTTCTCCTTTGTATTACAGTTAGAATTATGTTATTCAAAAAAAAATCTATGGGTACATTACATTAACTATGACTTTCATTTCAGGACAGTTCTAGAAAGGGGCATTGGATCTGACCGAGTTGGTAATCCCTTGTTTGGGAAAAAACCACTGATCTAGGAGTCAAATGAATTTTAATCATGGCCCCTGTGAAATCCAGCAAGTCCCTTAAATTCTGAGCCTCATCTGCCACCCCTGGAAAATGGGTACCAGCACCTGCACTGCCCACCTCACAGGGCTGGTGTGAACATGAACTGACTCACAGTGGGTGGAACTCCAGAGTATCTGGCTCTACATAAGAAGGAATTTTGGTCATTGCAGCTGTCACAAAAGAAAAAGTGCTGGCAATACCAGCTTCCTTCTTCCCTGTCACTAAAAAACAGATTCTAGGAATAAAGAAAGTTGTATTAAGAGCATAGGTTTCTCCCATTACACATTCCTGGCATAAATCAACTAAATGAATGCCCTCCTAAGAAGTAATAACACATCGCATGTTTTTTGAGAACCAAACCCTTAGCATTCACACCTTGGCACCTTGCATGTCAGGTGAGCAGTAGGTACTTCTGGACATGAATTTAATTTGGTCTCTGCAAGTTAAAGATGAGTTAAATTTAGAGAATATCTAAGAAAAATGAAAATTATTTGAATTCACAAAAACATGTCTTTTTTGGTAAAGAACTGTTAAATGAATGGATACTCTTTCAGGGGAAAAAATGTCTGAACCTAACTATTTTAAATATGTGGGAGATTTTTACATGAATGGTGATAAGTGGGTTTTCATTTTTGACAAAAGAAATTAGCAGCAAGGGAGCATTCAGTTAGGAATAACTAAAATCTAGGAACTGCTACAGTGGCTACCAAAGTGCTTTAAAATATTCCTTCCTTTCGAGTCTCAAAAACAGAATTTAAGATACAAAAGGCTCTGCCTAATGATGACAATGAATTTCATCTCCTGTATCCTCCTTCCCTCCCTCTCTTGCTTGCCTGTGCAGTTCTCTCTTTATCTATAAGAATCAGAGTGAAAGAGACTGAAATAATTTTCTCCAATGGCCATCTTTGGCATGCTTAGTAATGACAACAAAGAAAGCCTCTAGGTTATTGTTTTTAGAAACCAGAGTATTTTCAACTCTAGAGTTGGCAAGAAAATGTGCCCCAGGGAAAGATAATACTCAAGAAGCCTGTCTTATCCTTGACGACAAAATAATCTTCGGTAGGTCTGTCTTCTGATTTGGTAGCATCCGGGAAGAATTAAAAGCCATCTTTGTCTTTTTGTTGATCAATAAAAACTGCGAGGGTAACATGAACACAAGACTCAAAGTACTGTACACTGTAATATGTAAGTGAATAAAAGGACATTACCTTCAATTACACAGCAATGTATCTAACTTTGGTATAGATTTTCTACTTGTGAAATAAACAACCTTTCTACAGCAACTGGAGCTGAGCACACAATAGCTGTCTAGAACCCTTTACCCTGCCAAGAGCTTGAGCCAAAGCAGATAAAATAAAGGAAGACGTTTATGGCACTTTATTCCATGTCTCAACGGTGCAGCCTGCTGCCACCCAGACACTCACGTGCCTCCACTGTCCACTCAAATGGCTTAATAAGACAAATCCTCAGGAGGAAAATAGCCACCTGAAAATGGTTCCAAGAAAAATCTGACTTCATAAAGGCTGTTTGCAACTCCCACTGGGCAGAGTAGAGCAGGCACTACAATTAGGATGTGCATTCAGGCAATAACACTTTGAGATTTTCTACAGCCTGCAAGAATAAGTTCCTTCACTGAAATGCCAATGAGGCATGAAACCAAGCAGGAAGCTGTGGACCGGGACCAGGTCAGGTCACGTGAGAAGCTAAGGATAACAGGGAGGATGGGGGAGATGTTCATGGCAGTAGGAACTGGGATGGCTACCCTTATTTCAACTCTGAGCAAGGGGCATGCGGACACTTCATTGCTCTCACCCCAGCAGCATATTTTAGCACCTCTAGGAGCAATCTAGAGCCAGTAATGAGTAGAAAATCCACAGAGACTCCAAAAAGCAATGAGGCAGCTGAGGCCACACTGACGGAGAGACTCAGAAGGTTGCAGGGTAAAAATGTGACAGGATACATTTACAATGGAAATGCCTACACAGGCATCTGAGGGTTATCCTGGACAGACACAACTTGATGTGTAAACCACAAGAATATATTGTGTTGCTCCTGCACATTTTTAAAAACTTATTTTAAAAATTTCCTTAATAGAAATCTTTTTCTTTTGGTATACGGTTCTATGAATTTTAACACACATATAGATCTGGGTAACAAGCATCAAAATCAAAACATATATTAGTTCCATCACCCCCTGAAAATATTCCCCTGTGCTATCGATCCCACCTTTACAGTCATCTCAACCCCAGTCAACCACTGATTTGTTTCCCATCATTGTATCTTTGTCTTCCAGAATGTGACAAAAATGGGATTTTACAGTATGTAACCTTTTGGAACTGCCTCCTTGCACTCAACCGAATGCCTCTGAGATTCACCCACATTGCTGCATGCATCAATAATTCATCTCTTTAATAGTCCCTTGTATGAATATATCACAAGTTATCCATTCACCTGCTGAGGGACATTTGGGTTGTTTCTAAAAGTTTTTAATAATTATGAATAGAACTGCTATAAATATTCATGTTATGCTTTTATATAAACATAGCCTTCATTTCTCTGAGACACTCAGAAGTGGTATTGCTGGGTCACATGTTAAGTGTATGTTTAACTTTATACAAAATTGCTAAAATGATTTCCAGATTGGCTGTACTATTTTGCATTCCTACTAGCAATATAAGCAATATACGAGAGGAGTTCCAGTTGCTCCACATCCTTGCCAACGCTTGGTATTGTCAATATTTTTAATTTTAGACATTAGACTAGATCTGTGGTGGCATCCCACCACATATGGTTTTAATTTACATTTCCCTCAGGGTTAACGATGTTTGAACACCTTTCATTGCTTATTTGCCATCCTCATATCCTTTTTTACTGAAGTGTCTGTTCAATTCTTTGTCCATTTAAAAAAATCATGTTGCTTGTTTTCTTTTTGTTGACTTTTGAGATTTCTTTATATATTCTAGATTCAAGCCCTTTGTTAGATATCTGATTTGTAAATATTTTCTCCCAGTCTGTAGCTTGTTTTTAAATTGTGTTAAATGCCTTTTGTAGAAAAAGTTTTAATTTTGACCATGTCCTATCATCAACCTTTTTTTTTGATGGATCTTGCTTTTGGTATTATGTTTAAGAATTTTACCTACTCTCAAGTTCCAAATATCTCCTGTTTTCTTCTAGAACTTTTGTAGTACCATGTTTTACATTTAGATCTACAACCCATTTTGAGTTAATTCTGAATATAAAGTATGAGGTTTAGGTTTAGGTTGAAGGTTTTTGGTTTTTCATTTTTTTGTTTTTTGCATCTAGATGCAAAATTGTTCCAGAACTATTTGTTGAAAAGTTTATCCTTTTGCCATTTAATTTTTCCATTGAATTTAGCACCTTTGTCAAAAATAAAGTGACCATATATGTCAGTCTATTTCTGAACTCTTCATTCTGTTACATTATTTGATGTGTCTCTCTCCTTTCACCAATACCATACTGTTTTGAATGCTGTAGCTTTATCTTAGTCTTAAATTTGATTAATGTGATTCTTCTCACTTTATTCTTCTTTTTCAAAATTGTTTTAGCTATCCTAGGTCCTTTTTTGTTCCATATAAATTTTAAAATCACTTTGTCCATATCTATAAAAAATCCTGTTGAGGTTTTGATTATTGTTATGTTAAATCTATAAATCAATTTAAGGAGAACTGACTTCTTTACTATGTTGAGTTTTCGAATCTATGAACACAGTACATCTCTCTATTTACTCATGTCTTCTTTGATTTCTTTCATGGGATTGAAATGAACTGTGCTTTTTTTTGGACTATTTGCAAGAGGGTCCTACATTGGGGGATGGGCCAGACAGTATCCTAAGCTAGCTGGTTTTCACAACATAAAAGCTCTCTTCAGCTACTACAGGACAATTTAGTTCCTACAAACATGGTTTGCCTGTGTGATTCTTTGCAGCCTTCTCTCCTAACTGAACCTTGCTGCGTTCGGGCCTTCTACAGCCACAAAACTCAACGGTGTTTCCATACCCTCTTTTGCAAGCAAGAGCTGTTAAGTCTCACCCCACTCCCTCGTGTATTTTTGTTGGTGCTCTATATAATTTGCTACTCTTGGCCTCTCTCCTCTACTTATTTCCATGTGGCTCCTACAGAAACCCAAAAATTCTCTGCAACCTTTAAAAATATACTACAGTGTGTTTCCAAGTTTTGCTGAAAATAGAGGTTTTGTTTTCTTTTTCCTTTGTTGATTTTCAATGATTTCCAGGAAACAGGAAAATGCTGTTTTTGAAGCCATATTTGTACTGGTATGTGTTTTTGGTAAAGAAGGTAAGAAAATGCCTGGGATGGGATGGAGGTTGTTGGTAAATATAGAAGACACTCTTGTAATGAAGAGGATGTGAAAGGAAAAGGATAGAAAAAGCAGTAAGTGAAAAGGATAGAAGGGTCAAAAACTAAGACAATGAGTAACTGATCTGTTCTGAGCTCATTCTTTGTTATCAGAGTTCTAGTAGGTAATGACAGGCAGCTTCTGTAGGATTGTGTTGAGCCCTGTGGTGAAATAAGAGTTATTAACAGCAGTCAAATTGGATTCTCTCTCAGAATCCCAAGTGAAGAGCTTTCCAGACACTGAAATGGAGAGGCAATGGCACCGTGGATTTAGCTGTGCTCACCTCTGGGAAGAAGCAGTACTATGTAATCAGATAGTTTCCCCTCCAAAGTGACAGAATAATAATTTAATTCCCTTTATTTAGGATGGTTAGGACAAAATAATCTGATTTATAGATTTACCATTTACATGACACAGAGAGCCAACTTTTTAGAACTTGTCTAAAATATAAAATATTTTAATTCTAAAGCAGTATTCAACTGAATACCGTTTGGTGACCCAGAAAATACTTCCAGATTCCCAAAGTCTCTGACTCATACTTAATGCATCAAAGTTTCTTTTACCTGTCTTAGAAGCTCTTTGTGGGCATGTACCTTTTACTCAAGCCCAGGTTTCTTAGGTGAATCAAATGAGCTTAACAAAAATTTTGTGGGTGGCAGAGATTCCCAGATCACCACGTTTAAACAGGCAGTTTGCTTACCGTATTGTGAACCCAGAGGGCAGGAGGGTGGTTCGTATATTTCACTGCCAATTCTATCACTCTCTCTTGTTCTAGCAGTCTGGGACTGGAGCATATTGAAAACCCACCAACCACAGAGACTCCTGGAATAAAGAAATCAACCCTAAAAAGAAAGCCAAAGAAATGATTATTGTTGAAGCAATTTTAAAAATTGGTAAATTAAACAAAATTGACAAACCTTTGCAAGACTATGAAAAAAATTACTAAAATCAAGAATAAAAGAGGAGATATCATCACAAAGCTTACAGAAATAAAAAGAATTATAATGGAATTCCATGAACAACTATATGCCAAAAAATTAGCTAACTTACATGAAATGCACACATTCCTAAAATGACATAAACTACCAAATCTGACTCAAGAAGAAAGAAAATCTGAGCAGACCCATAACAAGTTAAAGGATTGAGTTAATAATTTTAAAACTTCCCACAAAGAAAAGCTCAGGCCCATGCCAGGTGCAGTGGCTCACGCCTGTAATCCCAGCACTTTGGGAGGCGAAGGCAGGTGGATCCCCTGAGGTCAGGAGTTCGAGACCAACCTGACCAACATGGTGAAACCCCATCTCCACTAAAAAAAAAAAAAAAATACAAAATATTAGCCAGGCATAGGGGCACATGCCTGTAATCCCAGCTACTTGGGAAGCTGAGTCAGGAGAATCACTTGAACCTGGGAGGCGGAAGTTGCAGTGAGCCAAGATTGCGCCATTGCACTCCAGCCTGGGCAACAAGAGCAAGGAAAAAAAAAAAAAAAAGGCTCAGGTCCAGATGGCATCCTGTTAAGTTCTATCAGACATTTAAAAATTAATACGAATCCTTCAAAATCTATTCCAAAAACAGAAGAGAACACTTCCTGACTCATTTTATGAGGCCAGTATTACCCTCATACCAAAGCCAGACAAAGACATTGAAAGAAAACTACAGACCAGTATCCCTTCTGAATTCAGGTACAAAAATTCCAGGAATACAAGGTTGGTTTAACATCTGAAAATAAATAAATGTAATACACCACTCAGTAGAATAAATGACAAAACCCACATGATCATCTCAATAGTCAAGAAAAGACATTTGACAAAATCCAACACTTTTTCATAACAAAAATACTCAACAAATTAGGAAGAATTGGGAACTTTCTCAACCTGATAAAGGGCACCTACAAAAGACCCATAGCTAACATCCTACTTAATGGTGAAATGCTGAAAGTTTCCCCCCTAAGAGAGACAAGATTAGGATGTCTACTTTCACCACCCCAACCCAACATTGTACTAGAGGTTCTAGCCAAAGTGAGTAAACAAGAAAATGAAATAAAACATATTCAGAACAACTAACATCCTACTTAATGGTGAAAGGCTGAATGTTTCCCCCCTAAGAGAAACAAGATAAGGATGTCTACTTTTACCACTCCAACTCAACATTGTACTAGAGGTTCTAGCCAAAGTAAGTTAACAAGAAAATGAAATAAAAGGCATTCAGATTGCAGAGGTGGAAGCTGTAGATGGTATGCTGTCATATATAGAAAATACTAATGTATTCACTAAAAAGATATTAGAACTAATAAATTCAAATAAGTTTGCAGGATACAAGATCAACAGACAAAAATCAACTGTATCTCTATACACTAGCAATGAACAATCCAAATGTGAAATTTAGAAAACCAATTACACTTATAATAGCATAAAAAAGAATAAAATAATTGGGAATAAATTTAACAAAATAAGTGTAAGACTTACACAGTAAAAACTACAAAACACGATTGGAAAAAAATTAAAGATCTAAGTAAATGGAAGCATATCCCATGTTCATGGCATGGAAGACTTAAATATTGCTAAGATGGCAATACTCCTCAAATTGATCCACAGATTCAATGCAATACTTACTAAAACCCCAGGTGTTTTCATTGTAGAAATTGACAAGTTGATCATAAAATTCATATGGAAATTTGAGGAACCCATAATCATCAAAACAATGTTGAAAAAGAAGGTTACATTTGTAGGACTCACATGTCCTGAATTTCAAAAGTTACTACAAAGCTACAGTAATGAAAATGCTGTTGTACTGACATAAGGACAGACATGTAGATCAATGGAAAAGAACGGAATGTCAAGAAATAAAGCCTTAAATTCATGGTGAATTGATTTTAGACAAGGGTGCCAAGGCAATTTAATGGCAAAAGAACAGTCTACTCAACAGTGGCACTGGGAGAACTGAATAACCACATACAAAGAATGAATTTGGACCTCTATTTCACAATATATACAAAAATTAAGTCAAAACGGAGCAGAAACTTACATGTAAAAGCTAAAATTATAAACTCTTAGAAAAAAACACAGGAGTAAGACTTCATGGCAATGGCTTAAAGGGTTGGAAAAAAATAGAGAAAACAGATTTCATCAAAATTTAAAACTCTGTGCTACAAATGTTATCATCAAGAAAGTCAGGGCTGGGCACAGTGGCTCACGCCTATACAAATCCCAGCACTTTGGGAGGCCGAGGTTGGCGGATCACCTGAGGTCAGGAGTTTGAGACCAGCTTGGCCAACATGGTAAAACCCCGTATCTACCAAAAATAAAAAAATTAGCTGGGCATGGTGGCAGATGCATCTGTAGTCCCAGCTACTTGGGAGGCTGCAGTAGGAGAATCACTCAAACCCGGGAGGCAGCGGTAGCAGTGAACCGAGACCGTGCCACTGCACTCCAGCCTGGGCGACAGAGTGAGACTCCATCTCAAAAAAAAAAAAAAAAGTTAAGACAATCTACATAATGGGAAAAATATTTTTAAATAATATATCTATTAATATTAAGGTTCTTGTATTCATATTATATAAAGAACTCTTACAATTCAGTAATAAAGAGACAACCAAATAAACTGACAAAATACTTTTAATTAATATTTCTTCAATGAAGATATATAAATGGCTAATAAGCACATGAAGAGATGTTCAACATCAATAGTCATTAGGGCAATGTAAGTCAAAATCATAATGAGCTGCCACTTCACACCCACGTGGATGGCTATAATCAAAGAGACAAACAATAGTCTTAGGGTCTGGAGAAATTGGAACACCTATACATTGCTGGTGGGAATGTAAAATGGCACAGCCACTCTAGAAAACAATTTAGTAGTGCCTGAAAATGTTAGAGTTAGCATATGACCCAAAAATTCCATGCCTAGGTTTAGACCCAAGATAGGTGAAACTATATGTTCACTCAAAAACTTGTACATGAATGTTCGTGGCAGCATTATTCACAATAGCCCCAAAGTGGAAACAATGTAAATGTCCATCAGCTAATGAAGATATAAACAAAATGTGGCATATCCATACAATGGAATGAAGTACTGATACAGGCTACAACATAGATGAACCCTGAAATCATGTTAAGTGAAAGAAGCCAATCACAAAAAGACCACACACTGTATTGTATGATTCCACTGGTATAAAATGTCCCTAAGAGACAAATCCATAGAGAGAAAATAGATTAGTGGTCATCTAAGCCGGGCAGGAGGATAGGGAATGAATAATAATCATTACAGAATTTCTTTCTGGGATATAAATGTTCTAAATGTGATTGTGCTGATAGCTGCACAACTCTGTTAATATACTAAAACCTTTGAATTGTACACTTTAAATATTTGAATTTTATATGAATATATCTCAACATAACAGTCTTTTTAAGTTTTAAAAAGTATGAAAAAAGGGTCAAGAAAAGCAACAAAACTCTCCCACTAGCATTTGACAGACTTAATAGGCTGATATGGCCTCTGAGTTACACAAGTCTTAACGTTTCCTTCTTTTCTTCTAACCACATCCTGTAGTCTAGAACTCCTGGGTTTCAAGCTTTCAATAATTCTACGCCACAGAAACCCTTTTTTGGTGAGGATTCTAGGAAATGCAATAAACCTAGTCACATACCAAGAAAAATGTATTGGAACATAGAACCACAAAAAATTCTCATCCCCGTATCTGGGAAACATAAACATCCAATCTAGGTGTTTCACAGCCATCACAAGAGCAAAAAGTATCATCCTTCCCCAGTTGCTTACCTACATACAGGCCTAAAAGAAAAGCAAAAGATGTTCTCTAATCTGATCTATGACCTTAAAAAAATATTCTCCTGCAGCCTATGGCCTTACATTTCCAGTCATTTATTATAAGTCTTTAAAAACCAGTTCTGGATTGGAAGTGCTCCAGAAAAGGTCTTTAGCCAACTTTAACCTATTTTCACTTGACTCTTTTCCATGAGTACTTTTTCTTTTCATTTCTGACAAGATAAAAATTTAAAAGACTATCGTTAGCATTTGTTAACACAGTTGCTATATGCTATCACAGAGGAGGTATACAAAAATCTCCATTATTTCCATGTTTAAAAAATAAATACATTAATGAGCTACTTTTGCTGCTTCATCTCCTGAACTACAGTGCCCTCTGCTGCTCAATGCTGATGAAGACCATTCTCTCAGTTGAATGAAAGGGAACCCTCTTCTCTAGTAACTCTGGAAAGCTACCTTTGGAAAAAAAAGGACTCCATTAAAAAATACAGAAGAATTTAAGTTACATAAAAATTTCATCTGAATGGATTTAAGAAAATATGCATAATACATATTTCATAAAACATCTGTCCAAGAAAGAATTAAACCTTAAACACACACCTTTAAAAATGTCCTTTGCAGGATGAGCACTCTTGGAGCTATGAGTTAAAGCCCTTACTATATACCCAATGAGTGAGTGTATGCAGAAGGAGCCTAGGTGCGCGGTGAAGCAGTGGATGTCCACATCCAACCATGACACACCAGGCAGCCAGGTCCTGTCCACAAAGGGAGCCTCAGTGCCAAGCACACAGCAGCTATACTATGAGATCCCAGAACTCTTTAGTCCTTGCCTACAGTTCTCAGAGGCCCTCACTCATTCACTTAATGCAAACATCAAAGAGAGCACCTGCCTACCATATACAGGCACTGTGGTACTTGCTGGAGGTACAAAGATGCACATATGTCTTAGTTGCTGCCCTCAATGAACCCACTCTAAGAGGAGGAAAATTAACAAATACATACATTTAAATGGGCAATGATAAAATCTGCTTAGCGTAGCGAGGCAAGGCAGAGGAAGGAGGAGTCAATTCTACCAAGAGTACAGGAATTAAGAAAGACCACAGAAGAGATGCCCTTTAAACAGTCTTAAAAGACACACAATGCTTACCAGATAAGCAATGGGGGAGGACACAGTTTGAAAAAAGATGCCAAGGAATACAGTGCTATGTTATGTGCAGTCCTGTGAGAATCAGGGCTGCCACACATGCTCATGTAGGTTGTAAGGATATTATCTATCTACAGTGTGGCAGCCCTGCTCAAGGGTGGGGGTAAAGTCTTATTTCTCTAATCTTGCTCCTCCAGTGTTTCTTCTTGGTGTTCTCTTTCTCTCGGCAGGGCTCAAAGTTGCTTTCTAGCATCTAAACTTATGTTATCTTGTAGAAAGTCAGACACACTAGGACCAGGAATTCCCTCCACTCTGTGAAAATGCTTTGGCCTTACTTCCCCTCAGGAGGCAAGCTATACCCAGCCAAGTGTGGACTGAGTACTGACTGGGCCATCAGTGGTGACATGGTGGTGATGAGCTCCCACTCCTGCCTGGCCTGCCACTCTTCCAATCAACAGCTTCAGTGCAGGGAAACTGACCAAGGAGATAAGAATTGGAATCTGTCCCCTGGGCCTTATCAGCACATATGATCTAACTGAATGAAATACTTATTAGCAATAACAAAAGCTAAAATCAAACAAATAAAGTTAACATTAGGCATTATGCTAAACACTTTAAATATCCCAAAATGTAGGAATACTACTGCTCCCTCTTTGAAGATATGAGAACTGAAGCCCAGACAAATAAGGAAACTGACCACATCACAGAGCTAGCTGGTAGAAAGCAAGCATGTAGCTGAGCAGTCTCCAGGGCACTAGGCGACAATACACTGCTACCCACAGTAGCGTAACCAATGCCAGAGGCAGGCAGTGAGCACCACAGCCAAATGTGAATCTAGAAACTCAGGGCAGCTGCATACTGTGTGAGGACTAGTGGTGGCATGCTCCAGACCCAAGAGCGAGTGCCAATCTTTCCACCCCAAGGGAGGAGGAATTCTGGTCAAGGGCAGGCCTCACCAAGGAGCTAGCAAGTGGTAGGCCTACTAGTAAGATGAACCAAGAAGTTCAACCCTGCTCATGTGAGAAATATTTTGAGGTGGTTCTGCCTTTGGCCTTTCTCTCGGGATTGGATTGCTAGAGTTCTTGGAACTGGTTTATTGCTACAGGAACCAGCCCTCTCTGCAAGGCCCAGTAAGAACACAGTATAGTGCAAAGGAGCCCCTTGAGGCCTATATCTGATCTATGCTGAAGGTGTCTACATGGGGATCTGTGGCCAAAGCTCCAGCTAGTCACAGACAACATTATTTAGTTAGAGTTGTGCCTGGAACCTCATTCTCAGAGTTTGGTAGGTGTCAGAGGAAGTCACCGGTCAAAAATTCAGAGATGTGGAATCACGGCCCAATCTCTTACCCCAAAGATAAGCCCAACAGCAACCCTCTCCTTGATTTCTAGCAGCTCTCCAGTCTGATAATCCTAACTACACAAACTGCATGGCAGCCACATCCTCACTCCCTCTCCCTAATCCTTGCCCTCTTCTCCAAAGTGCCACATGGCAGTTACTACCAAGCTGGATGGTCTGAGACAGCCTAGAGCACAAAGCCATTCAAGCAACAGCATGGAAGGGACAGACACCGCCAACCTCAGCAAAATGGCCATTCTGTAACCATAAGGTCATATATCAAAAGGAACTCACAACCTCTAGAACCATAAATCAATGGTAAGGGTAAAATCTGTTGAAAGAGGAGGGCCCAGGGGCCTGGAATGAATGCTGATCAACACCTAGGAGGGAAAGCGTCACCACTACCAGCCAGTGATCCTTACCCGCCAGGTCCGACCTCCGAATAAGTCTGACAGGCACATAAGAAAACCAGGCCTAAATTCAGTGAAATGGCCAAATCCATTCATTGGGATGGTATACATGACACCAACCCCAAATCATTTCATCTTGAGAATCACAGTAGGACTCTATTTCTACAAATATCACTAGGGAATGTGGACATTTTCTTATCAGGTAACTGAGGTTAGCGAGTGCATTACACTTGCAGGCACACCATGGTGGCAGCACAATAACCAATGCACAGGCTTTTACCTAACCAGGAGGCTGGGTCTGAGTCTTGGCAGGATTCAGAGTTGAAGGCACAGAGACAGTGCTTTGCACAGGACACAAACATTTCCATAGAAAGGAAATATGGAAAACAGATCATTACAATTAAAGTTTCCACTTTTCAATATAATGACCGCTAAACCACTTTTGAAGGGTAAATATGTTGCCCACCCCCTAAAACGGGCAAAATGCATTTAATGTGTATCATCGAACATGTGCAAAGATTGCAGTAAATTGCTTCACAAACCCAAATTATTGCAATCAGCATCTTGTTTTCTAGTTCTAAATTCAAAGGCAAACTATTCACACACAAGACTGCTAACTCTTGCTATTATCACACTTGCTATTATCACACATCCTCCTTCTAACAAAACCACATTTCCAGATGGACTGCCAAAATTAGTCAAGTGACTCCTAAGAAACACTATCAAGACTGACATGCCAGAAATTCATTTAGAAATGAATGCTTTATTTAAATAAAGGACACACACACCCAAACACACCTTTCCTAGGGAAATTCAAGTTGCTTTCTTTACAATTGAACTTGAATTGAAGCTCAGGGAGGCCCCATTCAGAGGAAATGTTACCCAGTCAGCATGCTGATCAGTCCCGAGTCAAATGGGACAGACTTATGATTTGTGTGGGGGTTCTGCGGAGCTGGGCCTGACTGGGGAATCCTGATAACAAATTAGGCAAAGTATTTAAATTCAACCCAAATAAGGTACACATGATAGACGAATTCAGTCAAGAGGGTAGTAAGCCCTGTGATGACGTCACTAGTTCCTCTTCTCTTCAGGATACCTACCTTGTTTACTCTGCATTGGACACAAAGACGACTACTTTTTAAAAACCTATGAATCTCCTGCAACACGTAACTCAAGGAGATTAGATTACTGAAGTGCATTCTGTTAGCAACCATTCCTGAAGAGTGTAATTATCAGAGCTGTCAGTTCCATGGGCCAGAACTAGCTTTGTTTGAATGTGGAAAACACAAGACAGCAATTTTCATATATGACTGAGGGAGCCACGGGCTCAAAACCCAAGTGGGCTCTGAGGCCAGGAAAGGAATCAGACTCTGTGCCAACAAAGGCTCACCCTGAGCAGATATGATTTAGAATTCCTCTTCCTCAAGGGAATGGCTAGCCTTTTCCAGAAGAAAAAATAATCCCTTCTATCTGATGGAACCTTCTTGAACATACATACTTGGAACACAGAAAAGTCACTTACCACTGGCCAGCTTTAAAGGAAAAGTCTTGATCAGCAACAAGCAAGCGGAGGCTCTTCACTGACGGTGACTCACTGGCAACTCCACACACCTTAGCTGCTGACACAATCTAAAACCAAAAGATGAACTGTGGCTGAGGTTAGTGCGTACACAGCACAAGGGACAAATGGTGGCATCCTGAGAACTAAGGTTTCTGAAATCTACGAAGATGTGGTTTTTGAAAATTGCCAAACAAAGCAAAACACCCTTTGCTTTAGTTCAGCCTACCACGTGAATACATTTTAAATAACTTTTTTTGAGAGTCGTGCTATCATACTAATTTAATTTTATCCTACATTCAAAAATCATCTATTCAAGGGATCATTTAACCAGCATTTATTTGATGAGTATCCACAATGTGCTGTGCACTGGGCTAGGCACTCTGGGAAGAGCTCAGGGAATTGGAACTCTGTAAACAAGCCGGGGTCTTAACAAGGAGCTGCCATTAAATTATCCATCAGTACTGGGCAAAGTGAGGCCTACTCTTGCTTCTGGGGGTGTAAGGAGTCCACAAAGAGCTAATTTCAGAAATCAAAAGCAGGCACTTAGAAACTTTAACAATTTCACAGAACAATCTTGTGCCTGTTGAGTCTAGTAACAGAAAACAAAATGGGTTTGCATTCTTCATGTCTTTGTTTTTAATTAATTTTCAAATTCATTTTTTATCATACGATATTTTATAAAATGAAAACAGTTCACAACCTTAACAACAAAAAGAGCCCTTCCCTACTGATAATTTGAGAAGCACTATTTTTACACGATGTATCTGATTTCTGAAAGCCTTGAACAGGTTTGACTTGGGAGCTATGCAGGTATGTGCCATTCATGGCTCAACACCCCTCAAATTCAAAAGGTCTCTATTTCCTTTATTCTTTCATCTGCTTTGTGTTTCCTTGTCCTGTAAGCCTGGGACATCTTCACAAGCAAAGAAAAAAGACAACATGACTCTTTCCTCAACCTGCTATGTCTGTTCATCTCTACTTGTGGCAGAAAATCAGCAACTAACCAAAATATATCCCTCTCCTTGGAAAGTGTGACCTTCACAGCTCCACCAAAGGGTGCTTTGGAAATCTGTCAAGGTCAATGAACGTCCCATCCTAATGCTAGCTCATGCAGGCCCTCTACTCCAATAGGACCACTAAATCTCATCAAACTATTAGTGGAGACCATTTCAAAAATCCACTGGACAATTCTCATGATGGATGGTGGTCTCTCTCACCACCTCAAAGTATCTTCTAGTATTATCTACCTTTCTCTCCCTCCTGCAAAATCCCTAACCTTTCTTTCTCCGTATTTTGTCAACCCTCTCTTCCTCCTCTCCTAAAAATCAAGTGGGGTAATTTTCCATTACTGACCCTCTACCTGCACTCTTGGTCCTAGTCCTGCCTACTGTCTCGGAAACACTGCTCCATCAGCAACCACCAGCTCTTTCCTTCATGTTCAATTTTCCTCCCTTTAGTACATTCCTGTTTCATCAAAGATTACATCTAATGCCATTTGCAATTCAAAGCAATTCAGCAACAAAATAAAGTAAGCAGCAGAATATGGCTGTTAACAGCATGGGCTCTGCAACTGGACTGCCTGGTATTTAGTCCTGGCTCTACCGCTTACCAGCTGTGTGACTCTGGGCAAGTTACCTAGCCCCCTCAGCTACAAAATGAGAATAATACCACCTATACCTCATAGGGTTGCTGGGAGGATTAAATGAGATAATACTGACAAAAGTACTTGCAACACTGCTGGCCCACAGAACTCATTAATGTTGGTTATAATGCACAGTCATGTGCTGTGCAACAACATTTTGGTCAACAACAAAGCACATATAGAAAGTGATCCCATAATACCAGATTTTTACTATTTTTCTATGTTTAGACACACAAATATCATTGTGTTACAAATGCCTGAAATATTCAGTACAGTAACATGCATACAGGTTTGTCCTCTAGGAACAATAGGCTATACCATTTAGCCTAAGTGTGTAGTAGGCTATCCCCTCCAGGTTTGTGTAAGTACACTCTATGTCTGCACAATGACAATCAGCTAATGACACATTTATCAAAACATCCCCGTCAGCAGGCAACACATGACTGTATTTCATTGTCTTAATTAAAATTAATTATGTTTATATTATATATTACATTTTATTCATTTTAACTATATATGCCACCATACCAATGCTTTTGCACCAGGGCCTTAAAGATTGAGCACTGAACATCTCAGAGAGACTGCTCACATGAACAACAAGAAACTGCAGTGTGGTGGCATGTTTTTACCAGTGCAAACGTAAAAGCCATACTGTCTTGAATATATTTTAGAAATCTTGCCTTTCGTCTCTTCCTCTACTGAGATAATCAGCTCTTCTTTAGCCCACAGAATCTTCCCTTTTTCCTTGATGCTCACCTTAACCACAGGTAACCTAGCTTCGGTGCTCTTGCAACTTCTCCTTTGACAGTTGGTTGGGGTCTTTCTGAACAACCAAACTCAATGTCCAGTCTCAGTTCTCACCCTCCCTGACCTCTCTGAATTTGGTATTTTCCACACTGACGCATTCTCCTTGCCTGGAACAGCCATATTGAACTTTTCAGGTCCCCTCCTGTTATCACTGACCTGGTCTTTCTCCTTTACCATTCTTTCTCTCACTTTTTCCATAGGAGCTTTCCCTAAACTGCCTTGCTCCTACTCCCTCTGCCACTCCAGGTTGAGGCCCTCAAGGACTCACAGACTACTACTCTCCTCCTACCTTCTGCTGACAACTCATTACTTTTCTGCCAATCACAAGCTGACATCAACACTCCCCATAAGTAACAACAGCCAATGCCTGAGGAGCATTTATCTCAGGTATATACCAGATGCTAGGTTAAACATTTTATGTGTATTCATTCATTCAGTTGATATGAATAATCATATTATATCCCAAGAGACAGTGTTGTTATCCTACATCTTGCAGATGAGGAAACTGAAAGATTCAGTAACTTACTCAAGATCACCTAGCTAGGAACTGCGGATTCAAATCCAGGTTAGCTTGACCCTCCCTAAATCATCTGATGGTTCTGCTCCAAAGGTAAACTCACTTATGCCATACAACGAAATCCACCAAAGTCATTCCTTCCACGAACACTTACTGAGCACGGTCCCTGAAACTGGGAACAGCGTATGCAGAGATGGAGAAGACTGCACCTACCCTCACAGAGCCTTGCAAAATCAGCTTCTTTCCATTACCAGGTATTCAATTACGGATGCATCTTGGACTCAACACAGTCAATTACATTTTCAGTTGATATACAAACACACATAAACTTTGACTCTTTTTGGTATACTGTCCCTAACACAGCCAAATTCCATAAATTTGGCTCATGTTTTTTCTTTCCCTTGCCTACCTGCCATCACCCTAAGCTGAGAATTTCTTTATTCTCACTTGAACTACTACCTTGGTCTCCTTCTTGTGTTTCTCAAAGCAGCCAACAGGCAAATATTCCTAATGTTCCAACCTCACTGAGTTACTCTCCAGCTTAAAAACCTTAAATGGCTCTCTACCACTCAATCACTGAAAAAAAAAAAAAAAAAAAGCTAAAAGTCCTGTTTAACTCAAACAAACTTGGAACTCCTCCTAGATCACTGTGCTTGTGGTTTTTCGGCCAAACTGGACAACCTGCTGGTCCTCAAAGGTACCTAACACCTGCCCTTCCCC
Source organism: Hylobates moloch (assembly GCF_009828535.3). Taxonomy (NCBI): domain Eukaryota; kingdom Metazoa; phylum Chordata; class Mammalia; order Primates; family Hylobatidae; genus Hylobates; species Hylobates moloch. The sequence goes on along the minus strand of NW_026652297.1, from coordinate 21,448,364 downwards.
AAAACCCTACCTAGGTCATTCAGCATGTGCCAAGCTCTCTCAGCTCTACCAAACTTCTGCTCACCCTTCTAGGCCCTGCTCAAGTAACACCCCCTGCCTGAGGTCCTCCCTCTTCTCTTCATACTCTCAACTCTACCAATATAATGTTTTTGCCTTTCTGACCATATTCAGCACATATTAGTCAACTCCCTAGGGCCCAACACATAGCAAGGCTCAGTAAGTATTTGCAGAATGAATAAAAACTTGAACTTTAAGTCACTTAAAATAGTTTTCCAGAACAAAGATTGGTAGAAATGCAGGAGCACTTTTTTTTTTTTTTTTTTTTAAGCTGGGTGGATAGGGGAAGAGAACACTACAGAAAATCCAGATTCATGTTTAAAAGTATGGGAGAGTTCAGGGAGAGCAGAGATTTATTTAGTAGAACTGGTATTTTCCTTTGTTTGCCACACATTCTTTTTTAAGTATCTTATTACAAAGACAAGTAATGAGAATCATCAGAGGTCTCTATTACTTCGTTATTCTACCCTTTTCTTACATTTACAAAAGTATTTTGGGAGGGTAAGGCAGGCGGATAGCTTGAGCCCAGGAGTTTGAGACCAGCCTGGGCAACATGGCAAAACCCTACATCGCTACAAAAAAAAATTACAAAAATTAGCTGGGCATGGTGGCACACCTGTAGTCCCAGCTACTGGGAAGGCTGAGGTGGGAGAGCCTGGAGGTCAAGACTGCAGTGAGCCAAGTGAGACCTTGTCTCAAAAAGAAAGAAAGAAAGAAAGAAATGTTATTTTATAAACATTCTTTTTTCTCTTTTGATATAATAATCTGTTAAAATACAGCCTAGAGGTAGATTATTTCATTTCTGACAGCTTAACTGGCATGTGTTAAATTCCTTAACAAAACTAGATAGGGAGCAGAATTTCAGCTGAGATACCCGAGAATGCGTCACGATCAAGTGCTAGGCTATGTGAAATGGAAGCATTAGTCATTTTCCAATGTCCAAATGTAAAATTCAATGAGGAAGGAAACAAGCTATACTTTCTATTAAGCCATATTTTCATTTGGATGGTGTCTATGACCAATTATTGGTATGACAGGCTAAGTATCCCTTACCTGAAATGCTTGGACCAGAAGTGTTTAGGATTTCAATTTTTTTTCAATTTTGGAATATTTGCATTATACTTATAGGTTGAACATCTCTCATGTAAAAAGCTGAAATCCAAAATGCTCCAATGAGCATTTCCTTTGAGTGTCATGTCAGTACTCAAAACGTTTGGGATTTTGGAGCATTTCAGATTTCAGATTTTTGCATTAGAGATACTCAACCTGAAATACAAACAGTAATGTACTTACTGCTATTTATCCTAACAATCTGGACAAAATTGTTATATCTATATCTGGAACACAAAATACCCTGCACAATTCATTATTTTTAAAGACATGCTTCCCTATTACTATTTTATTTTGCTTAACACAAATGCTGTATACTATATGGATTTCTAGCAATGTGGATTAAAAACATCAACGAAATCTTTTTGAAGACCACATATTTATTTTACTCCAAAAGCTAGTTCATATAATTAGGACATGTAATTGTGGCCCTTGTTATATGCTATTCTTTTATTGGATAGGCAAAACATAGTGAAGAAACTATGTATTTTATCATTTGTACTGGCTCTTATACTTAATGGATCAAAAGATTTCACAACTGAAACCTCAACTATCCATGTCCTAAGTTAAAACACATGGCAGGAAATGAAGTTTTCCATAAAACAACATTTATGCTTTTCCAGCGTTCAGTAAAATAACAATACATTTGCCAATTTTACCAGTACACATGTTTAATGCTTAGGCAGAGTCAGCATCTAAAAGGAAATTCCATCACACTTGTTTAAAAAGCTGGTTTTATGTAGGATATTTTGATGTTACCGCTGGTGCAAAAGTCTCTGTATAGGAAATAGGTATTTCTTTGGAAACCTGGCTAGCTTTCCCTGTTCACTCCTGTTCATTCATTTTCTGGCTTAAAAATTTAGGCAAAGCCATGACTAGAGATGACCTAAAACAAAAATGTAGGTATGGTTCAGAGAATTTCAGAATTAAAGGAAACTTTAGTCATTATCAAGAATCACATGCCATTTTACACATAAAGACACCAAGACCCAGGGACATTATTTAAATGGTAGCAGAGTATCAATCTGATGTGTAGGAATCTGACTAGAAGCAGATTTTACTTAAGTGATTTACTAACAAAGGTAGACACAAAATTCTCCGTCAACCACACAATTTAATTTCTTAAATGGCTTATGCTGGTTAACACTATGCCCTAGAATGACAAGTAAACTCACTTTACTCCTACCAAAGGCTAACCTGTCCACCTGGGCTGGTCTCCTCTCTGTCTTCTCAAGCCTTCCCTCCAGCAACTATCCTCTCTCCTGCATCACACCCTCTCTACCCTCCCCATCAGAACACACGAGCTCTAGGATCCCCCACCTCATGTAACATGTAACAACAACAACAGCAGCAAACACTTACAGACATCCTTACCATATGTCAGGCACTTTACATACATTCATTCACTCAGTCTTCACAACTCTAGAAAGCCGATATTATTATATCCCCATTTTACATATGAGAAAACTGAGGTCCCAGAGCCAGTAAGGGGCAAAGCAGATTTAAATCCAGGCACTTGTGGTCTTCGCTGCTTTTCAAAATACAACAAACAAAACAAGCTTCTCCTTTAATCCAGCTTTCACCCCATTTCTCTGCTCCCATTAACATTACAACATTTCAAGAGTTACATATGGTCCTGTCTCACTTTCTCATCTCTCATTCTCTCCTCAACACAATCTGATCAGGCTTTCACCCTCAGTAATGTACTAAAGCCAGTCATTCTGGTCACCCACTATCCACTTCGATAAATCCAATGATGACCTCTCAGAAGAATTCGGCATGGTTGGCTCCTCTCTCTTTCTTGAAATACTTTTCCCCCTGGCTCCAAGAACACTCTGCTGATCTCCTTCCTGTCTGGCTGGCCATTCCTTCTCCATCTCCTTTGCTGGCTCTTGCTCTTCTGCTTGGCCTCTAACTGTTGACACATGCCTGGGCTGAGTCCTGAGTCCTCTTCCCTTACTCTCTACGTGGCCTCAACTTTTCATCCCTAGCAGTAAACTCTCATCTCACATGTCCAACAGCCTGTTTAATTTCCATTTCAAATTTAACACAGCCAACACGGAACTCTTTTTTTCTCCGGCACTGTGCTAGATACTATGATTACAGAGCTGCTAAACTGGGCCTTTCCTCAAGGAGCCTCCCTTTCTTTGTAGGCTTCAACTCACAGCAGAGTTAGTTACACACCCCTAGGGGCCAGAGGCCAGCTGCCAGGGCCATCAGACTATACTTCCTTGGAGTTTTTCTAAGAGCTGTAGTCCAGCCCCCCAGATCCCCTACCACTACCTCCAGGCAGTGAGTGCCTGAGGTTTCTCTCCACCTTCTCTGCTGGTGACAGTGTGAAGCCAGGAGCGTCAAGCACTGCTCATTCCAGGCTGGATCATCTCTAAAAGGTTCTTTGACCATCAAGCTCTAATAACCAAAGCAAATTACAGGAACAACTGTTGAGAAACAGTGCATGTTGAAAAGATGTCCCCTACCTCAAATTGAAGTGACCACTCTATCGCAATCTCCTTGAAATGCATAGGTGACGACCAGTAGAGAATTGTAAAGGTTAGCCTTGGGACACAGTCCACTCTGCAGCTAAGCAGACCATCCCATTCAAACCCAAGCCTCAGCAAGATCACAAGCATATTATAAGCATTGGAAAATCAGCACCTGGAACTGTAGGATCCCCAACAGCATCTGCCCCAGGGGCCCAGCCATTTATTAACTAACCACTCTGCCATCAGTATCTCCCTCCTTTCTCATGCCTAGTAACACATTGCTCAATTAAGCCCTGTCCGTCTAAACACAGTGTCATATTCTGCTGTAACATAAAGGAAAGCTGATTTTATTATCAAAGATCTGAGTTCAAGGACTGAGTCCTTGTCCCTTGAACAAGTCCTTTAAACTTAGGACAACAATATAATTTATCATTCAAGACAGAATAATTTTGAGAGTGAAAGTGAGTGCTATTACACCAGGAACGAGAGGCATAAACCAGGACTATTCCAGGCAAATGAGGAAGCAGGGTCATCCTATCTAAATCTTTGATTCTTAATCCCTTCATCTGTGAAATAGAAATTAAAATCCCTACATGTGCCTCCCAGAATGGTTGTGAGAATCAAGTACCAATCTGTTGTATAATCTGGTGCTTTGTAAACAAAAAGGCAACATACACATAAGATACTGTAGGAAAAAACACAGGCTTCTAAAAGCAATCTAGTACAATAGAAAAAGAATTAGAAAGATTTCCAAAATCAATTAGGTGCATAAAGTCTTCTGATCAGAGTCCCATTAAAATCTGAGCACACGAGCTTATCTATCATTTTCAATGCTGTAACCCCAGGATCTGGTCCAGGGTCTGGCACATTTCCAAATGAACAAATGAATGCATACGAATTAGTAATTTAAGAAATTCTTTCACTGCCAAACTCTCCCAACAAACTGATGAACAGAGCATATACTGCTCAGTAGGCCAACAGTCTATAGAGGCCAAGCACAGAATGATCCCCTCCAGTAAAATTTGTCTTGCCTGAACAATCCTTACTGCATTACAGTATTTCTATCCTTATCTCCTTGACATTTCTAGGGTTACTCAGACTGCTTATTCTTTTGATTCTTAAGAATAAAATGAATAAAACTCGAACACAAACATTCCAATGTAATTCAATTCAGAGTTCAGTTTCCTCCATCAGCACAATCTCAGACTACTTACAGTTACAGTCCCAAGTAAGAAGCATAAACATCATAAATGGTCACTCAGTAAGCTTTCCAGAGGAAATACAATGCCCAAAACCAAAAGAACATTTCTGGGTGAGTATTCCATTTTCTGTTGACTCCAAGGGTAGCAACACAGTCCTTTAGCCTAGGAATTCTGAGCTGGAGCTTCCTTTCGCCACTGAGAGATACGTCCTAGGCCCTGCTTCCTCTTTGTAAAATCCAGATGACATCGTATCCTTAGGCTACCGCATGGATTTGAACTGAAGAGCAAATAACATGTGTAAAGTATACTCACTATACAAATTAAAGGCAAGAATGGAAGACGAGACTATGAGAAGCTGATCCAGTTCTGTTATGGCCAAACCTGAGGTGCCATTCATTTCAACGAGTCCAGGGTCCAGCCCCTACTCTATGGCTAGAAGCACCCTCAGGAGATTAGGGCGAGTTCCTAATGACCATCTACTGCTGAGAAAGCCAGATATCATCTAGGTTTCTCCAGTTCCTCCCAACTCTTCGCAATTCTCATTCTGTATGGGAGAAGAGGGGAAATTAGAAACAGAAGAGGAGGGCCAGGAGCTGTGGCTCATGCCTGTAATCCCAGCACTTTGGGAGGCCGAGGCGGGCGGATCACGAGGTCAGGAGTTCAAGACAAGCCTGGCCAACATAGTGAAACCCTGTCTCTACTAAAAATACAAAAAAAAGTTAGCCGGGCATGGTGGCAGGCGCCTGTAATCCCAGCTACTGGGGAGGCTGAGGCAGGAGAGTCACTTGAACCCAGGAGGCAGAGGCTGCAGTGAGCCAAGATCGCACCATTGCACTTTTAGCCTGGGCAACAAGAGCAAGACTCTGTCTCAAAAAAAAAAAGAAAAAGAAACAGAAGAGGAGAAGAGATGCAACTAAAAATTTCCTGAAAGGTAGTGCCACGATTGGATTTTCCTGTAATTTTCTGACTTGTGGGCACTAAAATTCTCAAGAGTTTGCATTAACTTTCTTTGTAGTTTACCTAAACTTGGCTCAAAATAACCCCCAAAAGTCCCAATAATTTTGTCCTATAAAATTCTGAAATGGAAGAAGGGCCGCCTTGCACCTTTTGCTGGCCCCGGGTCTCCCAGGACCTCATACAAGTGATACTCAGCTATATAGGACAGCGATTTACTCTACAAATCGCCAGGAAGAAAAAAAAATAAAGACTAGAAGCTGAGTTTTTACCCATTTCCTCTAAATGACAAAGAAACACTTGAAAAGTGGTTAAAAAAAAAAAAAAATAGAAAGCAAGATTGATGGGTTTCTAGTAAATACCAGTTACTATGTAGTGACCATTTCACTCCTTTCTTGACATCAGACGGGAGATTTGATGTTTAAAACAAAGTACAGTTCCAACAACTTTTTCCTCTGCCTGAAGACAATCAAGTAAAAGACAGTTCTTAAAAAAAAAAAAAAAAAAAAAAAATTCACAGAAGAAACAACTGGAAGATGAGAAAAAAGTATGCCTAAAAGCCAAATCAGAAAAATCACTTGTATTAAATGAGGCAAAGAAAAATATAGTTAACACAGATGTGCTCCCTAAACACGCAATTACTTGATTCATCTGCCTTGGTGAAGCCACCGGCTTCCAAATACAAGAAGCACACAAAATACATGTTAACTCTTTTCTTTTCGAGACAGAGTCTTACTCTGTTGCCCAAGCTAGAATGCAGTAGCGCAATCTTGGCTCACTGCAACCTCTGCCTCCCAGGTTCAAGTCAAAATACATGTTAACTCTTAAACTAGTTAAACAAGATTAACTAGGAAACCAGAATCTAGCTTGGAAACATCAGTTAACTAAAATATGGATATAGGTGGTTTTCACACCTCTTCTGAGTATCTAAATTCTACAACTATTACTTTGATAATTTCAAATTCAGAAGGTATTCAACAGTCTTTGGAAACCCAAGAAGTGCTTGAAATAACTACCAATCATCTTGCTAATCCAAACTTTACAAATATTCCATGAAAATCAGGTCAGCACAGGATAATTCATTCTTATTTAGCACAATTAATCAAACAGTTGATTAAACACAAATAAATAATCTATTATTGCCATTTTTCTAAACCTGTAGTTAATTCTTTTATATCTGCCCAAAAAGAAACCAGGGAAATGGAAGACATAGACACTGAAGACTCCTTACATAAGGATGTAAACTATGGAACATTCTTTTCTTTTTTTTTAGAGAGAGACAGGGTCTTGCTCTGCCACACAGGCTGGAGCGCAGTGACACCATAATAGCTTACATTAGTAACCTTGAACTCCTGGGCTCAAGTGATCCTCCTGCCTCAGCCTCCTGAGTAGCCAGGACTACAAGCATACCACTATGTCCAGCTAATTTGTAACTTCTTATAGAGACTGGGTCTTGCTATGTTGCCCAAGCTGGTCTTAAACTCCTGGTCTCAAGTGATCCTCCTGTTTCAGCCTCCCAAAGTGCTGGGATTACAGACACGAGCCACTGCACTCGACCACAAATTGAACATTCTTACTGCAGACAAGACACAACTAAAGAACATTTTTGGCAGAAAGTCTCTAAGCTACATTCTAAGATAACTCTTCTTGACCTACAAACAACAAACTATAGGTAGACTGAAGTCTTTAGAAGCTCTTATAAGACAGCCAAAGCAGGAAAACTGGCTATCTGAAGAAAATGTCAGATGATAAAAAACTGTTTTACAACAGAAGATGTCACTATGATATAGAGTAAAAAGGCTTTAAATCTATGACTGTTTTATAAGCTTTCTCCACCCAAATCAAACTTTATGTAAAGGGAACTTTTTCCTGTATAAAGTTCTGATCTTAAGGGGCTATGAGAGTGCTCTAATGTTATCAACTGTATCCTGTTCTTAAAATGCTCATTTTTAGAAAAACTAGAGAGTTGTGCTGAGAAAAACAGTTTTATTAGTTGATAATTTTCCAAATTAAAGTTAAAATTCAGTGAATAAATGATATGATTTGGTCATAACATGAAAGAACATGGGCATGTTCAAAAGAACCTGAAACAGAAGTCAGGTTCAGCAATCAGTCCTGGTTTCACCACTGGCATATATGGCTTGGGCAAATTACTTATCAAGACTGAAGCTCAGTTCCTAATCTATAAAATAAGAACATTTACTAGATCTCTAGTAGTCTGTTTCTTTATAGTTCTTTCCCTTTTTCTTAAGATAATTTTGTTAGAATAGGTTTTCCCTAAGATTAGATATACTTTCATAATACTAGAAGTTGGCTAGAATTTGACATTAACTATTGCATTATCCTCAGTATTTACTGAATTCTGTGTTGCCTGACCTTTTGGGCTATAGTTATGTATCTGTTAAGTAAAGGAAAATACACCTTTTATTTTATTCCAGTGGAACCAAACTAAGGAACTGCCCCTTAGCCCAGTTCTCAGGTGAGGTACTTCAAACTTGAAAGAATATGTATATCAGTACTTTATATGTCACTAACCATCATAATACATAGTCATTTAAGCTTAACGTACTGTAGTTATACAGTTATATTTATAAACCAAAAATTTTAATGAGGTTAATTTTAAACACATTTAAGTATATTTTAGAAATCACAGTTGATATCTTTTTTTTGTTTTTGTTTTTGTTTTTAGTGATAGTACAGTGATTTATTGGAAGGGGGAAAACACACACCCAAGAAAAGGGAGTGTAAACGTACTCAGAGAGAGACGTGCCATTAGCATCTATTTCTTAATAGGTGTAACCTTTAAAGTATGTGCCTGCCTCATTTGTAAACTGCAGAATACTGAATACTGTACATTCCCACTATGTATATTTTATTAAAATTAATAAGCAATAAATTATAGATAAGTGGTGATAACCTTAGGGAGATAAAGGTCTTTTATTAGGAAACAGAAATGATGGTGATATAAATAAAAATACTGTTTATATCCACACAAATTTGAAAAATGTAAAAGTAAAGACTTTGTGGTAACAATAAAAATGTGAAAAATAGATATGTTTCCCTAGAATTGGCAGTCAACATAATTAAGTATGTTAATGCCTATGATGGATGCTGTGCAAGTTCCTATTAGTCCGATTCTTAGTCTTTTCATCTGTTAAAAAGAAAATACTGGCCAGGTGTGGTGGCTCACGCCTGTAATCCCAGCACTTTGGGAGGCCAAAGAGAAGGGATCACTTGAGGCCAGGAGTTCAAGACCAGCCTGGGCAACACAGCAAGACCATCTTTACAAAAAATTAAAAATTAGCTGGGCACAATAGTGTGCCTGTAGTCCTCGCTACTCAGGAGGCTTAGGCAGGAGGATCACTTGAGCTTGGGAGACAGAAGCTGCTGTGAGCCATGACTGTACCCCTGTACCCACTGCACTCCAGCCTGGGTGACAGAGCAAGACCCTGTCTCAAAAAACAAACAAAACAAAACAAAAAAACAAGAAAATACTATTATCTATCGATCTATCTTACCTGTCTTAAAATATTATTATCTATCTTACGGCATAGTTTTGAGAATTCTGTAAGGTAAGAAACAAGTTTTTGGTCCTGGAAAACAGGAGGTGCTCAGTAAATATCAGTTGACGCTCAACAGTAAATAACGTACTAATTGTTTTGTAAATGCTTGATGATTCTTTTTTGCTCATATTTCACTTAGTTTCTACAGGCTATTAAAATTAATTGGTCTTGTAAAATAAAATTCTGAAATGAATACTGTAATTCAGGGACTAGCAAACTATTACCTGCAGGCCAAATCTGGGTGTTTGGCAAATGAAATTTGTTTACATACTGTCTATGGCTCTTTTCACATTATAAAATCAAAGATTAGAAGTTGTAATTAAGACAGCATGGCCCCAAAAACCTAAAGTATTTACTATCTGGCCTTCTAAGGAAAGATTTTCAACCTCTGCTCTAATTCCACCAGCCTCAAAATACAACAGGAAAGAGCCTGTAAGATAAATCACTTTTTTTTTCATAATTTGCAAGGCCTTCATTTTATAAAAAGAAATCCTAACAAGTCTCACATTTACAGAATCAGCATTTTTGGTCACTTGAACAAACCAAAAAAAAAAAAAAGTATTTTCAGATTTATCATTGGAAAAAGTGTACTTCCCCACAAGCTCCTAAATCTACTATGCTAAACTAATTTTACAGACTTCTCAAAAAAAAAAAAAAAATGAACTTTAAGCTGAATCAACAAACACATTACCCTTAGTCCCAAAGTAATTTTCTGAAAGAAGTTAGCCTTAAAAGTAGGGCCTAAACAATATGCCTTTACATTAAAGTGTATCCTTCTATTAATAGATAAATTTAAATGAGACAATATAATTTCTGCTCATGTTTGTAGAAGTATATAATCCTTCTTTACATGAAATAGTTTTTTATTGTTAGCTTAAATAGACTTATAACACTAAGCTAAATATATCTAAGTGATAAACATTCAAAAAAGCAAAATCAAACATCCGATTTATGTTTTTAAATAAAAATGGGGTTACTCACTGAGGTAAAGGGTGAGGATCCTTTATTTCTCAGCCCTTGACACCCCTTCAGGTGGTAGATTAGCTTTCTATAGTCTGAATATGGTGGAAAAAATCTGTACATTAGAAGGGTAACAAGAGCTCGTCCACTTTCCTTTCTCAGATTTTTAGCGCTTTCTCCCTTGATGAAATAAGTTGTTCTAAAGTAGGAATGAGAACAAGGACTTTGAGACGTGATGCAAGAAAAAAAAAAAGACCCCACACAAAAAAAAACAGAAAAAGGTAAGCTATTCATAAAATGTAGGCTCTAAAAGAAGTTCTAGTGCTAAACTATAACCCTAAACATCATACCTGTGAGGATGGCTCCCTCAGTTGCTGCTCTACTCTCTTCATCAAAAGGTAATCCATTCATTCCAAGTTTAAAGGGAAAAATTTGAGTATCTGTCATCTTTTCAAATCAGGTATCAAATGTCCTGCTCAGAAAATTTCTAAATAGAAAAATAACAAACATCCCAACTGTCCATCAAAAGGACCAGACTCATCTAACGCTTTACCCATAAGCCAGTCATAACCACATGTAAAAGGTCTAGCTGGAAAAACCTGTCATACACCAAAGATACAAACCTCCCGTCGAAGGACACTTGCAGTTCTCTCCATGTGATCAGTTTTCCTTTTGGATTTCATTATGCTTTAATAGAAAGTAAAATTAGGTTATTACATATTATCCTCATAAAAATAATAAAATTAGTTTTTCCTGAAATATCATGGTTATCCTAAATACAATGTAACATTACAGATCCTATAAAATGGCCATTGAGTATTTGCCCATCTAACTAAAGTTTTGGCCGGGCATGGTGGCTCATGCCTGTAATCCCTGCACTTTGGGAGGCCGAGGCAGGCAGATCATCTGAGGTCAGGAGTACGAGACCAGCCTGGCCAAAATGGAGAAACCCTTTCTCTACCAAAAATACAAAAATTAGCCAGGTGTGGTGGTGCACGCCTATAATCCCAGCTACTCGGGAGGCTAAGACAGGAGAATCATTTGAATCCAGGAGGTGGAGGTTGCAGTGAGCTAAGATAGTGCCACTGCACTCCAGCCCAGGTGACAGAGCAAGACTCCATCTCAGACAAAAAAAACAGTTAACAACCTGAGAGCATGCACATTGAAGCCAAGGTGTTACCTTTCTGGGAGTTTGATATGCCTCCCACAACCGTCAGCAGGTCAGGTCTCTTTGAAAATCAACTTCAAATGACACAGAAGGCTTAATGACTCACCTGGTTAGAGTAAGGTGGCGCAAAGTGCTGAGTGTCAATCTCAGTGAAGCAGCCTCAGTACGGATGGCTCCAACAGAGCACCGCAACAACCCAGGAATCATAACGGCAGCACAGGCCATGGCGCTTTCTGGGCAAACGGAAAACTGAAATTTCAAATTGTTTTTTTTTAAAGTGGGGAAATACCAGACTATTTTAGAGGGTCAGTGAAGAAGAGTTTGGATTTCTGTTGGTGCTATTATGAGTCAAGCTACCAGCAAAGCAGCCAAGAGCCTAACTTCACCTTGACAAAATTTCTGCCACTATTCAGAGTTGACTCAAGGTATCTCCACAATTATGTATATAAGTATGTAATTTTTGGTGCTATCAAATATTCGTGTTCTCTATCACTTTCTAAAATTTCTGACCAAGTTCACATGACTAATCTTATGCTATTATAGAAGAGGGGAGTAGATTTTATAACTTCCTGATAATTGTATTCTACCTAAAGAGTACTGCATAAGTCTTTTATATTTCTTGTTAGGTAAAGTGTAAGAGGAAGATAAATTTATGACGGTTCCCAAACAAGAAGCTTAAGGTTCCCAGATATTAAAAAACCAAAACAGATAATAATAACACTATTCCTAATAGCCCAAACTGGAAACTATCCAAATGCCATTACTACAGGAGATAAGGTAACTGTGATACATTCACACAGTAAGATATACTACACAGCAATGAAAACAAACTGCAACTACATGCAGTAACACAGATGAATTACCACAAATAACATACTGAATGAAAGAAGCCAGACCCCAAAGAACAGATATTCTTTTATTCTAATCATATAAAGTATAAAAACAGACAAAATGAATCTATGATGTCAGAAATCAAGTTAGCAATTTCCCTTGGGAGGTGGTAGTGACAATGTTGTTTCTTAATCTGGGTGCGGATTGCATGGTATTTTCACTTTTTGTAAAAACTGATTAAGCTGTCCTCTTAGGATCTGTGTAGTTTTCTGTTTGTACTTGAACTTCAACAAAAAGTTAAACACACACACAGATTCTTCAACATTTCAAATTCTAAAAACTACCAGCCTATCAAGAAAAGCACTGATTAGGAGTCAGATGATTATTTCTTTTTGGTTCCTTTTCTATCATTTTCCTATGTCAATTTTTAAACATTTCTTTGTCTAAAATGGCCACATTTAACATATTACATTGCTCTATCTGTCCATCTTAGTTACCTTGAGAATAAATGAAAATGCATGTGAATCCTTTTTTTTTCTGAGCTTTTTGGGAGGCAGTATATAAATTAATTGTGATAAACTGCTGTTAGCAAAATATTCAAGCTAAGTGTTTACATTCCTACTCCATATTCATTAATTTGGTCCTTCATTCAACAAGTATCTATCAAGAGTCCACTATGTGGCAGGCAGTGGCGTAATGGTGCTATAGGCATGAAGAAAACAAAAACTCTAATCTTAGAGAGCTTGCATTCTAATAGATGAAGACAGAAAATAAATAAAAATAAATAAATCTGATGGTGATGTAAGTCATATGCAGTTTATTTGGTTATACCCAAATCATATAAACAAGCTCACTGCTTCATAACTAGTCTTTAGATAAACGATATATTTCTTCTTGTCATAGTATGTTGCAGCATCATTGCAGATAAGCATGCCACTTGCTATTTTTCTCTTTACTAAATGAAAAAAGCAGAAGGCCTCTTCAACTTCATTCAAGACCACTAAATGTAGTTTTTCTCCATTAAATGTTCTAAGTCAATAATGTTACCTTAATCCCTGAAAGAAAGAAGTTGAAACTTACTTTAGAAGTCCACGAGATTGTAGGAGTCATTAAGTATATGGTCAGCTGACTGACAGAATATTTTGGTCCTGCTATTACACTGAGACTTTTGGATGTACAGCAGTTGGAACATGGACAGCTTTTCCATGCATTAAAATTCTCACAAAGTTCCTGCAATGGCACAAACAACATATAACAATGTTTTGGGGAACTGATCGAACGCACTATTACCTCTTAGCTGCTAAAGGAAAGGCTCATTAAAATCAGTAGGCATCACCTCATAACAAGCCCACTCTCAATTACCCCCTCTCCATCCATTCTTTCCTCCATGCTTCCATTTTTCTTTTTTGATTATTTATCTTACAACTTATCTTGTTCATCTTCCTTGCCTGTCTTTAACACCTGCTACTTAGGATGTCCACCCCAGGAAACAGCAGAACAAAGGCTAGAATGACACAGTTACATGTCATTTAAGGCCAAGTTCCCTGATAAAATTTAACCACTATATTGTTAAACATGGAAATACTGTTCTGTTCAATGTTTTAGACAACTACTGCTAAAATAAGTTGTCCTCACAATAGGATACATCATTTAATGATTATGCTGTTTGAATGGTCTCCTTCTCAACTGAACTGGAAAACAAATGTTAATTTTAAAAGCAGTTCTTGCCGGGCACTGTGGCTCATACCTGTAATCCCAGCACTTTGGGAGGATGAGGTGGGTAGATCGCCTGAGGTCAGGAGTTCGAGACCAGCCTGGCCAACATGGTGAAACCCCATCTCTACTAAACACACAAAAAATTAGCTAGGTGTGGTGTCGGGCACCTGTAACCCCAGTTACTAGGGAGGCTGAGGCAAGAGAATCGCTTCAACCTCGGAGGCGGAGGTTGCAGTGAGCCAAGATCGTGCCATTACACTCCAGCCTGGGCAACAAGAGCGAAACTCAGTCTCAAAAAAAAAAAAAAAGGAGTTCTCTTTAAAATCCTAAGATTTTATTTTGTAAAAGTAACCATGACCAAGAGTGCCACCTACTGGTAAATAAAGGACATTTTTATAAAATTCTGTTCAAAGTGCTTTCCAAAGCTTTATGCCAGTCCTTTAAATAAAATATAAAAAATTTAAAACCTACTAATTTTTTTAAATATGTCCAGCGGTTTCATACTGTAAGCATTTAATCAACCACAGTAGATCAATATATATCAAGTTATTTCTAAAACCATATAAAGAAGACCATCCCATCAATGTCTGTATCCTCACAGGCCTTCCCTTACCAAAAAATCTTAATTAACTTTGTTTCTCAAATGCAGAAAATTATAATAAGTGCTAAATAAAACTGACACCCATTAAATATGTAGTAAAACAAACTTCTGCAAGCAACGGAATAAATTTAACATTTAAGATTAATTACATGGTTTCAGTTCAACACGTATACTCAGTTCATTCAACAATCACAGGGGTGCCAGGCACTATTTTAGGCCTTGGAGATATAATAAAGAACCAGACGCAAGGCCCTTGCCATCATGAAGCTTTTATTACAGTTCCAGAGACAGATAGTAGTAAACAAATAATTAACAATTATAGATTATGATGAGTATGATAAAGGGAGTAAGAGTGATGGGGTAGGTGGGGGAAATATCAAGAAAGACATCTCTCCAGTGATGACACCTTGGCTGAGATCTGAATGATGAGGAAAAGGCGGCCAAGAAAAATGTTAAAGGCAGACAACTCTGGCAGGAGGACTAGCAAGAGCAAAGGTCTCAAAACAGAAATAAGCCTGGCATGTTAGAGGAACCAAGGCCAGTGTGACTGGAGAACAGTAAGTTGGTAAGAATGAAATGAGATGAAGTCCAGTAGTCTATAGTAAGGGTAAGAATTTTATCCTAAGGGTAATGGGAAGCAACTGAAAAGTCTGAATCAATCAGGAGAAGGACAAGACCTAATTTATATTTTTAAAGGACTGCTCAAGTTGCTGTGGGAAGGATAATAGAGGGAGAGGGGCGGGAGTGGAAGCAGGAAGTCCAGTTTAAAGACTCTGGCCTAAGATTATAATAAGCTAACAGCTACAGAGATGGCAGAAGTAGATGAACATGACATATATTTTGGAATCAGAGCCCCAAAACTTGCTGATACATTAGGCAGGGTGTGAGAGGACACTGACAGAGAAAAGCCAAGAATGCCTCAATAAGCATAAATGCACTGAAATTAAGTAAGTTCAAAGAACAATCACGACATCTGTCAATTTAGAATCTTAGGTGTCACTGAGGAAGAAAAAGGGCTCCTCTTGCTCCGATAGGCAAAGAAACTTTAGTGGTAAACAAGTAGTATACACAGAGTATTTGACCGGAAATCAGCAGAACTGGGCTCAGGTGTGACTCCTTCCTGCTTTCTAATCTTCAGCAAGTCTCCTCTTGCCATTTTAACATTACCCACGCCACCTCACTGGATTACTGAGAGGAATAAATAAAATGTCTACCAAAGTACCTGGCAAGCAAGAGTGTTACTAAAATCAATCCTAATACATTGACCCCTTCTCTTCCTTGTCAAACAACCTAGAGAGGTGGAGGTTTGGTATAGCCAATAAACAACTCCCTCTGGCCTGATATACAACAGCACTCATCAAATATAGTTTGCATTATACAACTATGACCTACTTCTTTTTTTTTTTTTTTTTTGAGACAGCGTCTACCTCTGTCGCCCAGGCTGGAGTGCAGTGGCGTGATCTCAGCTCACTGCAACCTCCGCCTTCCAGGTTCAAGAGATTCTCCTGCCTCAGCCTCCTGAGTGGCTGGGATTACAGGCACACACCACCACACCTGGCTAATTTTTGTGTTTTTAGTAAAGACGGGGTTTCATCATGTTGGTCAGGCTGGTCTCGAATTCCTGACCTCGTGATCCGCCCTTTTAGGAATAAATGTAAAGTTTAGTAGTCATTGTAATGTTTTCTTCAAAAGTGCTGGGTGGAGTAAAATAAACTACATTACATGCTTGGCTATGGTTTTACTTTCTTCAGCACGGTACAAGCTCAAATCGGGCAGAACGTTAAGAGCAGCCGTCTCTGACCAGACAGTGGGGACGGTCAATGGATGCCACGATGAAAACATATGGAAAGCCATGGAGAACCTCCCTCCCCAAATCTAGTTCTCATGGGAACAAGCACTGCTTAGTGGAAGATCTCAGCAGCCTGCAGAGCTACAGTGCTGCTTTTTAAATCTAGCTCTGCTTGAAGTACATCACATCACAAATGACATCACTGTTAATTAAAAGCCTAGATTCTAGGGTCAGACAGATTTGAGTTCTCATCATAGCTTATTGCCATTTACCAGCTTTGCCTTAGGCAAGTTCCTCAGCCCCTAAGCCTCAGCTTCTCAATGTTAAAGATGGGGGCTTTGGAGACAGACAAGCTCTTCGTTATTTCCCAGGTGTACGATTTTAGTCAAGATGCCCAACTCTCTGCACCTCAGTTTAAAGATTAATAAAATGGAATAACATGTAAACTCCTAGAGTTGACAATTCCACTTACTGCAATAGCTGGCACATAACTTCCCAATAATAAAAGGTGATGTTATTACTATTACTACAAATCATCGTAGTTAATAATGTTATAAGCCTGGCAAACAGAAGACTAGAACTCAATCCCTGCCTTCCAGGGCTTGGTCCTTTCAGCAACACAATTTAGGGTATTTTAAGACGTCTGGGGTGAGAAAGAAGCGGAATGTACCTGCAGCCAGGAATTAACAAGCTGACCGTCGCCCTGGGCTCAAGGTCACTCGGTGAAGAGAAATTCTACGGGAACCGTTCGTCCGTCACCAGGAAGGAAGGTCGAGGAGGCTAAGCTGCTCTCGCCTCCTCACTCCGCCTTTCCCGAGGGCCGAGAGGATGCTACCTAGCACCTGCTGCAGCCTTCAGCGGGCTGTTTAAGGCGTTAAAGCAGGCGATAAGAAGCAGGGAAACTTTCCCCGCCGGCACCTAGCTTGCAAACCCGGCCACGTTCAGTTGCAGGCGCCTGAGATACTCCGCGGTCCCAGACATGACGCAGCAGCGCCAGCGAGCCCCACATTCTATTGGTCGCTGCCGTCCAATAGGAGGAGCGGTGCGCGACCCCGCTGAGCAAGCTTGCTGTCGTCCCAGTGTCTCCGCCCCTAGTTCAGCCATCTCCATGGTGACCGCTTCCGGTTATCCATTTGGCCGCGCAGGGCGGAGTTGCGTCATTGCCTATGCACCGGAAGCGCCAGTCCTTGCCCGGCGCGACCTGATGATGCCGAGCTCGGGCCGGCTCCGGCGAAGTTAGACCCTGGGAGCTGGTCTCGGACTGCCGGGGCGTCACCCCTTCGGCCACCCCCGCTGACCATGGCAGTGTTTCATGACGAGGTGGAAATCGAGGACTTTCAATATGACGAGGACTCGGAGACTTATTTCTATCCCTGCCCATGTGGAGATAACTTCTCCATCACCAAGGTAACTTCAGGGTCCCGCCCGGCGGTTCACCCAAGCAAGCGCAGTTTGTTTCCGCCCTGTTCCTTCCATCATTGGGTAGCCTTTGCTGCTCTGTCACCCACGCCCTCTTTCCCGTTGCTGAATCTTCCTCCGCCCGCGTACCCCCACCGCAACTAATACCCTGAGCTCTCTCGGTAGGCACGTAGTTCTGGCCTTACATTAAGCCAGGGAGAGGGTGGCGGAGAGCCTCTGTCTCTCTGCCCGATCCCTGCCTTAGAGTCCCAACCTGGGATATCTCTGTCGAGGACGGGACCCGTTTTTTGTTTCCCAGGGCTTTTGGGGCGACCGAAGCTCACCTAACCTTCCTAGGTGTTTCCCCTAAGTGACGCTTCTAGGGGAAAATGATGTCGGCATTTCTCGCTGAAGGCCCTGGGGTTCTCACCCACCTTGGGGGGAAGGCAAGCCACCAAGAGACTTGCATCTAGGAGTGGGATAGGTTTGGGGGAGGAGATGGCGAAGAGAAGCTATCCTGACCATATGGTGTTTGATTTCGTTGTAGGAAGATTTGGAGAATGGGGAAGACGTGGCAACGTGTCCTAGCTGCTCTCTCATTATAAAAGTGATTTATGACAAAGTAAGGGATTTACTTTTAAAAGGGGGGAAGGGTATTGTAAGGCAGTGGCAAGGACTTATATCAGCTTGTCAGTGATGAGTGCAGGAGAATGTTTCATTGTGCTAGGTAAAGTGCGGTATTTTTTTAGGCAGGTTTTAAACACCATTGATAAACAGCCGAATAGTAAATTAAAATGTTTAAAGTTCAGATTACATAATTTATTTTAGCTTTAGAGATAAATCTAGCTTTAGTGAAAATTATTATTTATTAAATAGAAAGTATATAGATTATTTTAATGGACAATTTTTTATATTTCTCTTCTATTTAATATGTCATTAAAATTGTTTAGAGCTGCTAGACTTACTTTGAAAGGAACAATTGTATGGTATTTCATACTGGCTTATACACAGAATTCTGCATTATCTTGTTTGAGATATAATTCCTAGGTGCAGCTTTACAATTTCATTTTAGTCTTTAGTTGCCCTATTGTCTTTCACCCAAGGATGTTGACAATAGAAAAAAAAATGTTATTACTGCCCACTCCTACCCAAAGTTTTGTTCAGTACTTGGAATGGAATCTTAGGTAAGGAGCTTAACACTCTCAAGGATGAACTCCAAAATGAATATAGGGAAAGTGGGGATGAGGCACAGAGCCTCATGAGAGACGCGGGCTATAATTTAGACTGTAATTTAGAAATATAATGATTCATTCTTGTATTAAAATGTGCTCTGCAACAGCAAACAGGGTAAGGAAGATCAGGAGTGCTGGTCTGGGAGGAGGTTGCAATTTTCCATAGGGTGATCATGGCAGGCCTTACTGAGAAAGGCCTTATTAAGTAAAGATTTGAAGGAGGCGAGGGAGTGAGCCATGTACATATGAGGGTATGGGGTAAGAGAGTCGAGCAAAGGATCATTCAGTGAAGAGGACCTAAGACAGGAACATGCCTGATTTTATCAAGGAACAAAAAGGAGGCCAGTGTGACCAGAGCAGAGCAGGATGAGAGTAGTGTAAGAAGTAGTTGTGGATCACTTTAAGGACTTAGGCTCTTGTTGTGAGTGATATAGGGAACCATTGGGAGATTTTTGAACATAGGAGTGCTATGATCCAACTTAAGTTTTTAAAAAAATGATTCTGGCTGCTGTGTTCAGAGTAGCCTATAGAGAGCAAGCATAGAAACAGGAAAACCAGTTAGGAGGCTATTACACTAATTAAAGAAGGAGATGGGTGGCTTGGACCTGGTTACAGCAATGGAAATAATGAGAAGTACTTAGATTCTGGATACACTTTGAATGACTGATTGGATATAGGGTGTGAAGGAGTGAGTCAAGGATGATTTCAGTATCTGTGACCTTAATAACTGGGAGGATGGAGTTACTGTCAATTGAGGGAATGTAACTATAGGTATAGGGGTTGAAATTGTACATACTAAGTTTGAGAGGTCTGTCATCCAAGTTGAGCTGTTGAGAAGGCAGTTGGATATGCATGTCTGGAGTTGATGAGAGAGATTGGCTAGCAATGTCAATTTGGGAGTTACCAGTAACAGATAGCATTTAGAGCCATGAGATTGGATGATATCACCAGGTCTGTGAATGTAGAGATGGATAAAATACAGGACTGAGCCTTAAGGCACTCCAGTATTAAAAAGTCAGGGAGGGAAGCGAGGAATCACCAAAGCTGATGGTAAAGGAGGAACCACTGAGAAAGGAGGAAAATCAGTAGTGTCAAATCCTGGAAACCAGATGAGAAAGGGTTGAGGAAGTGGTGATCCTTGTCACGTGACACTGATAGGAAGCAATCGAGAATTAACCATTAGCTTTAGCAACACTGAGTTCATTTGTGATGGAGATGAGAGCAGTTTCCATGGAGTAACAGGAACAGCGTATGATCGAAGAAACCAATGGGCAGAAAACTGGTTGGAGAGAATGAGAGAACAGAAGGCAGTGAGTATAGGCATTTCTTTTAAGGAGTTTGCTGCAAAGGAGAGCAGAGACATGGGACAGTAACCAGTGGTGATAGCGGATCAAGAGAGGGTTTAAGGTGGTAGAAATTCAGCCTTCATTAGTGAGTATAGACATGGAAAGTTAAATTTAACCAGGTTTAAGGTTTTCCCAAGTGAATAGTAAAGAGTGGAAGAAGAGTGGTTATAATCGACCATAGACACAGAAAGTTAGATTTAACCAGGTTTATGGTTTTCCCAAGTGAATAGTAAGGAGTGAGAGAAGAGTGGTTATAACCGACCATGGAGTTTGAACTAGGTAAAGAGAACACGAAGGGAGTGAGGGGCAGTGAAAGGGTGGTAGGATGAATATGGTGGAGGTCCAGAGGGGTTGGAATATGGCATCCAGGGTGGATAAATGACAGCAACAGAGAAGAATAGCAGTGCGGTAGCCTCAAGACATAAGATTCTAAACTGATGGGTTTTAGACAGGAAAGGAGAACGGAGGCAAAAAGGAGGAACTAGCCCCACTTCCAATCCCTCTGGTACTAGGACTCTGAGAACACAGAGCCCCCACTAGACGGGCATATAGGGGAAGCTGTCCTTAAGAATATGACTTCATCTCAACCTCAGCACTATTGACATTTTAGGCCTGATAATTACTTGTTGTCCAGAGAAATCCCGTGCATTATAGGATGTCTAGCAGGATCCCTGGCCTCTACCTATTAGATGCCAATAGCAATCCTCAGTTGTTTCAATTCAAACTGTTTCCAGATACTACCAATGCTCTTGGGGATAAAAGGACATTTTGAGGAAGAGGTTGAGAATATGAAACATTGTGCTAACAATGGACCATGAATTCCAAAGGGCACAGTGAAAGGGTTCCAAATATTGGGCAACAGAGTAGCAGGAACAGAGTAGGGGCTGATGCTTCGGTAATCAGATTGCTGGAGGTGAGGGATAACCTTGGAAGCAGAGATTTTTTGTGGTAGCTGACATAAGCCAGGATAAATGATCAGAGATTGAACTTCATTTACAAAGTAGCTGACATCGCAGGTTATCCATGTTGGGAACCACATAAAGACCTGTCCCTTTTAGTTAGCAGAAGTAATTACTTTGAAGAGGACTGGTATTTGAATGACCAAATATTAAAGTGGAGAAGTTTTAGTGTAAGTAGTAATTAATACAGAAATTTAAAAGATGTGACATGTCTTTATGTGATTTCTGAGAAGTGGTTGCTCTGAACTGAAGATGGGGATGTTTGTTTATAAGGTGCTTTATATTAAATAATGAATTCAGAACAAAAAACTGATACATGTTTAAGATTCTAATTCTGGTGCTGTCATTGGCTCTTTGAACAAGGATGAAATGATAATAGCAATGGAAAAACAAAATTAACAGTGCTGGATTGATTCTGTAACAAAATGAAGGTTTAATATTAATGTATTTGTGACCTGGAAATTTATTGGTTAATGTCATTTCTCACTCTGTCTTAGGATCAGTTTGTGTGTGGAGAAACAGTCCCAGCCCCTTCAGCCAACAAAGAATTAGTTAAATGCTGAAGAAGCCTTCAGGAATCCAAATCCTGAACAGTTGGAAATGAGCCCAGATAGAAATATCAAATGCAAAGCTACTGGCTTCACAGAGACAACCATTTGTGATTTGCTGTTCTGTGAGCGGGTGGATTCTTTCTATCAACTGCTGATTTCATCTTCAGGAAGCAAGTCCGTAACATGACCTATCTGGATTTTGTGCTTAGAACCTTAAATTGGAAGCATTCTTAATTATCCATCTAAATTTAAAAGAAGATAATTTCAAAACAGTGCTTTCTTTCCCTTGGTTTCATCATTTTCGTATCTTAAACCAAATTACTTCAGTATCTGATAACAGCATCATCTACCTCAGTCATTAGGATTTCTTAATAAAAAAGAGATTGTATTTTTGACTTGGTTATTAAGATGATTAAAATTAGCCCTTCCTTTGAAATATGACATCAGCTTTGCTGTTCTAAATTTAAAATTAGTTGCTTCATCAGTAGCACACTTCCAGTTTCTATACCAAGCCAGTCTCCTCAGTGTTCCCATTAGAATGGACATGTTCTGTTCAGCTGTCATTTTTGTAATGCTTCATGCAGAGAGTTTGGTCGTAGCATTAAAGAGAAGATAGAGTGAGGTCACAATGTCTCCAGAGCTAAAAGTTAGTGAACAAGAAAGAAAGTCCAAAATGAAGTGATGAAAGAATGAGGACTTTTCTTATATTCTGCATATTCTTTGGAAGTCAGGACAAGATGAAAAGAAAAATATCCAAAAGAAGTGAAATTGGTGACAGAATGAGAGGAGCAAAGCATACCAGTGTAGTAAATGGAATGTTTGAATGACTTTGCCAGATCAGAGCAAGTAGTATTTCTGTATCTGAGTTTTTGTTTGTTTTTTGATAAGGCTAATGAAATTGCATTCCAGATAGGGGTTAATGTCAAATTTCCATGGCTGGTAGCTGTGCTTTTGGCGTATCACAGTGTTGTGTCACTACTACAAGGTAAAGCATCTACAGCAGAGAATGAGCTTGAAAATGAGAGACCTACTGTGAATAAATATGCCCATGAGAGCATATTTAATAAGCCTCTATAACATGCAGCCAAACCAGACATTCACTCCTGCAGAGAAATGTTGCCCTGGAGAAAAAGAAATATATAAAGATAGGCTATCACTCTTCCTTTGCTGCAGTACTAAGAATAGCAAGAAATTAGAACCATTTACATTGGAAATTTGAAAATTCCCTTTATATACACTACTGTGTATAAATAAAAAATATTAATGCACTGATGTCTGTCAGGTTGTTTTAGGAATGGCTTCTGCAATTAGAAAAATAGCTTGCTAGAATGTAAGTGTTCTGTTACTTATTGGTAAATGTACTGCACACATTCATTGGAGGTTAAAACAAGTGAGTAGCCTTTTTTAACTGCCAGCAGCATGGCTGTGTGCAGCCACTAGGCTGAGACAATAAATTACCAAAAATTGTATGCTGAAAATGCTCGGTACATTATGTGGCATATTCTGGATGTGATGACAAATCTCATTGCTGTTTGGGACACTGACATCCCAGAAGTAATCCACAACTGCTTTGCAAAAGCAAAGTGACTGCTCAGATGAACAGCAGAGTACTCACTCACTGTGGTGGGATCAGCTGCAAAGCGAAATGACCTGTCCCATGATCATGTTGATGGTTTTCTAGATACTGCCAACATGTTAGCTCTTTCTGATGCTGATGAATTTCAAACACGAACAGACACCCTTGATGTGGGTTTGCTAAGAACATAGAAGAACAGGAAGAAAAGTTGCCAGGTTCACACAACCCAGGAAAAAAACATAAAAAGCATTAGCAGTCGGTGACTGATGATAATGCTGCAATAATGGGAATGGTTTTATTTCTAAATCGGATTATTTCTAAATCAAATCATTTATTGCTTTGTTTCTAAAGCAATTGAGTCACTAAGTTTGTGAACTGTAAGAGAACACATCAAGATTGAATCCTGTGTTAAGCAGAAAGTAAAACCAGAGCCAGGCGCAGTGGCTCGTGCCTGTAATCCCAGCTACTCAGGAAGCTAAGGCGGGAAGATCATGTGAGGCCAGGAGTGCAAGACTAGCCTGG
The DNA here is from genome assembly GCF_009828535.3 of Hylobates moloch. Lineage (NCBI taxonomy): Eukaryota > Metazoa > Chordata > Mammalia > Primates > Hylobatidae > Hylobates > Hylobates moloch. The sequence continues at coordinate 21,424,346 of NW_026652297.1, read as the reverse complement.
GCAACACAGACCCTGTCTCTAAAAAATTTTCTTTTAATTAGCAAGGTGTGGGGCCATGAGCAAATTGCTTGGGCCCAGGAGTTTGAGGCTGTGGTGAGCTGTGATCACAACACTGTGTTCCAGCCTGTGTGACAGGGCAAGACCTCATCTCTAAAAAATAAAGAGAAAGCAGAGTAAAACTGGACTCTGAGATATGACTAAAGTTCTGTGTGATACATGTGCCGTATTTAGCTCAAGACATTTCTGGAGAACCTGTAAAAACTCACTTGTAATCCAGGCTATGTCTCTTTTTAGCTTCGTAATCTTTGGCAAGGCCATTGGATTCCTCAGCTGTACAGTTAGGAGACTCGATCAGGTGATTTCCTTTCTCAGCTGTCAGTTCTCTAATTTCAGGTTTGGCAGCTTGTAGGAACTGAAAAGGCAATTAAAACCTTTATAAACTCAAACTCAATCATGAATTACAGAGAAAGTCCATTCTTCCGTAACTTGATGTTACCACACTTACAAGTTTAAAATATGAAGTCGACTGTTTAAAGGATTCTGCATATATTCTAGTGTGCACATTCAGAAACAATTTTTCTTGGAAAAAGCACCGAACATTTTTTATAACTGCACATATTACTTTATTGCCAGAATAAGTTGCGTTGCATGCTAAAGTCAGATAATTCAAATCCATTTGCTTTTATGTAGTTTTTCTGCTAAATATCAACATTTTGAATTAAAATGTTTATGATTTTATATGAGGTAGAAATCTTAACTGCTTTGGGGACTTTTTGTTATGGACAGTAGTTTTTAAATAAGGAAATTGCCAATTTCTACAGTTTGGGCTCTGGATTTTTATTGTTATTTGGGAAAAAAATAACTGAGTCAAGTGGTAGTAAGACAAAGTTGGCATTCTTAGATGAGTAACTCCGTTTATTACAAGGAAGGAAGACTGTTTAAGGCTGATGATCAATTCTTGGAGTGGTTTCAGAGCCCAGCTCTGGTCAGAAGACAGTTTGAATCTTAGTTCCTCCACTGTGATCTCCAAGAAGTTACTTAATAATTATCTTCTGGTTTGTGAAATGTAGATCATAGTACCTCTTTGACAGGGTTGCTGTGTGAACCCATTCATTCTGCAATTAGAAAAATAGCTGTCAGGTGCTATGCCCTAGGCAAAGAAGTACCTGTCACATGCTAGGCACTAGGTGAAGAAGATTGGGTTTCTAAATTTGGAAACGTGGAAATAGAAGAGACAGAAGCAAGATTACAGATGAGTTAGAGCCCCCAAGGAAACAAACCAGGTGATGTGGGAGAGAGTAACTGGGTCAGGTGACTTTTTAAGGGAGTCTGAGCTCTGGCACTTTTTCTAAGACCTGAAGGATGAGAAGGAAACAGCCTTGTGAAAATGATTAAATGAGCTAATATCTATAAAACATGACAGCTAACGCCGTCATGCGCAAAAAATGGTTAACTATTCTAACTCCAAAAGGAATTAAACATTGTTTTGAGCTTTCTCTTAGTCCATGTTCTGCTGCTGTAACAATACCTGAGACTGGATAATTTATCAAGAATAAAGGTTAATTTGGCTCATGATTCTGGAGCCTGGGGAGTTCATGTTATGACCCTGGTGAGGGTCTCATACTGTGTCCTAACATGATGGAGAAGCAGAACGGGAAGCGGGCATGTGCAAAGATACCATACTGGAGAGTCAGCCTTATTTTATAGCAACCCCCTCTCTTGGTAACTAATCCAGTCTTGGGAGAGGGAGCACTCACTCCCACCAGATGTCATTAATTTCTTCAAGGGCAGATCCCTTGTTATCCAAATACCTCTTAAAAGTCTCACCATCTCTCAACACCATTACGTTGGGGGCCAAGCCTCAATATGAGTTTGGTGTGGACAAACCATATCCAAGCCACAGAGCAAACATTGACAGTATTCTTGGCATAAATACGAGAAGTACAAAGTTTTGGACACCCTTGCCTCCCTCTTACTGAATCTAGGGGTAGGGCCCAGCAACCTGTGTTTTAGCAAGCCTGCTAGCTGATTCTCATGCAGTTAAAAGTTTGGGAACCATCGGTTTTCAAACTTGACAGCACATTTGTAATCGCTTCGGGCGCTTTAAAAATTTGATGTCTCAGTGAGTCTGACTTAATTGATTTGGGTGCAACTTGAGCATCAGGATTTTTTAAAAAGTGTCCCTAGCGATTCTAATGTGTAGCCAAGGCCTAGAACCACTGGGCTAGAAAAGCAGAAAGTTCATAATCACTAAGTTAAAAGGAATCTTTTTTTTTTTTTTTTTTTTAAGACGGAGTCTCGCTCTGTCACCCAGGCTTGTGTGCAGTGGCGCGATCTCCACTGCAAGCTCCGCCTCCCGGGTTCATGCCATTCTCCTGCCTCAGCCTCCTGAGTAGCTGGGACTACAGGCGCCCACCACCACACCTGGCTAATTTTTTATATTTTTTAGTAGAGACAGGGCTTCACCGTGTTAGCCGGGATGGTCTCGATCTCCTTACCCCATGATTCGCCAGCCTCGGCCTCCCAAAGTGCTAGGATTACAGGCATGAGCCACCGCACCCAGCCAAAAGGAGCCAATTTTTTTAAATGATCACACCTGCTTTGCACATCGAACAAGGAAAGGGGGCTCAATTGGCCACACACTGCATTTAGGCATGCAGTCAGCCTTAACAAGTGGCCAGGAGAGCTCAGGCTGGGCTAATGTACACAGCGAGAGAGCTCTAAACTGGGTGGCCTCCAGGCTGCATCCCATATTTAAACAATCACATTTTCCAGCACACGCTGGCTGCTGATTACATACCTTACAAAAGCAACAGCTTCTGCAGGTGTAAGTAATTAGGATTTCTTTAACTCCATTCGAGGATGCCTGCCATTCCCTGCTTCTTACCTAGCAAATTGCCATGATTACATATTTGACTGCGAAACCAGTTTACAAATTATTCCTTGCTAAGGGTTTAAAACAAAGGACACATAAAAGAGAAATCACAATTCCACAAAAGGATTAAAATACGGTGGAGGTAGAGTGGGGGGAATCTCCACCTTTCTCTACATATTTGCAGAGAGGCACTTACAGAAAAGCCCTAGAACTCAGAACAAAACACAATTCTTTGTAATGTATGAATGAATATTGTTCAAATTCTAGGAAAACAAGTTAGCATTTTGAAAAAGAAAATTGTTTTTCAGTCTTCAGACCTTACCACTCAAATTGGGGAAAAAAGGCACGTCCTCTTCAAGCCCTGGCACAGGTGGACAAGTTCGAACTTTGGGGAACTTTGGAAGTTAGGAATGTCCAGCTGCAGGAGTGGGAGCCCTGGAAGGGGCTGGTGAAGAAGTCTGGAAGGGCCTTTGCTTCTCTGGCAAGATTACCTCTGAGCTTGCAGCCAAGCATCGGTAATGGGGTTGGAGTTGCTATTGGTCAGTAAAGCTGGCAGGAAGAAGCACCGGGCATGCAGCAGGAAAGAGGGAGGATGAAACCCAACGAACCAGCGCCTCTGCAGCTGTCTCTCACCACCTTACACTGTAGCGCTCTCCAGAGTCACAGCTGCTGCCTCCTTTCTGCCTTTCAAACCTTGCACCAATTTCTCCTTTTTACTCATCTGTAACCCAGAACCACATTGGGAAGAGATACTGGGAAATAGTCCCAGCTTGGCCAAGTTAATATAGCACAAAACTACCACAGTTACTGATACTGAAAAGCCACTCAAATCCACTTGAATATCTTAATTAGAAGCCCCACTAATTTTCATCTTGGTACAACCTGGAAAACTTTGCCGCAGCACCTGCTGAGACAGGACAAATGCTGGGAAACTAACCTAGCTACCAATGTAGATTGCAGAGGCACAGGTAGGCCCAGCAGGCTGTTTCCAAGGAAGATAGCCACCTCAGTCCCAGTTCTGGCAAGTGAGAGATACTTGATTTAATATATGAAGTAGCTCCCAAGTGAGGGTACATGCCCAGTAAGGAGTAGGAGACACCAATAAGTGCACAGGGCCACCAGCATTGCTTCGGTCCAGGAGGATCGACACTTGGGGCAATTCCCATGTGAGATCTGACCGTGGTATCAGGACCCAGTCACTAGGCAAATATTTGGGGCCAGACTTCATACTTAGAGGGGAACTGAGTGTTTGATAGGGTCAAAGATTATGTCTTTGGACAAAAATTAATGCCGAAGTTGAGAATGAGGAAAAGGGGAAAGCAAACCCTTAATGGGCACTACCTGTGTGTACTTTAGGACAGCACAGGCCACCTGGTTCACCCCAGAGGACGTTGGGTCCCAGTGTACAATTCCTAAATGGCAGTGAGGACTTAGAGCGTTACTGTAGCTGGCAGGTATCTCCGAACCACCAACTGATGATGGTGATGAGAGTAAAGCATACTGGATAGGGGATTGGGGACCATTTTATGAGATTAAATGAGATAATGCATGTAAAGCACTTAGCACAGATTTTGCACCTAGTAAGGACTCAATAAATAACAGTTAATCTTACATGTTTCTTGCTCCATAATAAATTACTCAAGACTATGTTCCGAGGAACTTGCCTGAATTTACAGGTTTAGACAACAATGGACTCAGCCATAATGTGTCAGGGTTCAATCCAGAGAAGCTGAAGAACCATGAGTGAGAGAGAATGGAGATGTGTTATAAGGATTAGACTTTACATGGCGTGGGAGCTAGTGGAGGCATCAAGGGAAGGCAGTTATCTCTGCATCTGATGTTGATCCTAAAGTAGTAATTGGTCGGCCAAACTGGTAGTCGTAAAAGGAAGCTTGGTGTGAACAAGAGAAAATACAAACCAGAATCTACATCTGTCCCACTACCTCCAACCTTAATGCTGTGGGTGACTTCCGGGGAAGCTGGCACCCGTCTCCACAGAGTTGCATAAGTACTTGGCCCAGAACAAGGCAAGCTAGCAGATTGCAACATGCATGAGCACCCACTGTTCCTGGGATCTGGCTCCAGCCTTCAGAGCCTTAAAAAACATGTCTGCTGCTTTACTTCTGGCTTTTAATCTTGCAGAAAAATTATCTTGTGGTCAGTGCTAAGCCAGGACCACCAGGGAAGGGAATTCTGGGAAATGTAGTCCCAGTTTAGCTAAATTGTAACATACACCATTGGAGAAGTCAAGGCAGGAGTGGGACATTATTGGTCTTCAATGAATAAAGGGATCATAGCATCGCATTGTTTAGATCACACTATGAAGTTGGTATCATAATCCTCATAGTAACTGAAACTAAGTCTTTGCCAATGTATCAATCAGGAATTGTTACATTACAAGCCACCCCAAAACTTAAAACAAAAGGTATTTATTCTTGCTTAAGTGTCTGTTGGTCAGCTGGGGGTTGGCTGATCTCGGTTGGGTTTGGCCAAGTGGCTCTAAACTGCAGATTAAGTCTGGGTCCAGTCTTATGTTTCTCTTCCTTCTTGGGCCAGTGAACCAGCTGGGACAGGTGCAGGAGCCAAGTCCCACTGCACATGCACATTTCAAGTCTTGGCTTGCTTCGGATCTGCTAGTGTTTCATTGGCCAGAACGATCACATGGCTGAGCTAAAGTCAAGGGCAGGGAAATACAATTCTTCTATGGAGGTGGTGGAGGGAAGGAGTGAGTAATTTTGAAAAGTAATTTAATCTATCACAGTCATTAAATGACTGGCTTGGCATTTCAATACAAATACTTTTGACTCCAACTGCCATTGTCTTTCTTTTATGGTAGTGTTTGAATAATTGAAAAACTTTCCAAGGCATAAGATGGAAGCAGTTGAAACTTTCAAACAAGTTAGTCATTCTCATCTTTCTGGCCAGACATGAGACAACAGTCCAACGGGATTAATTTTTGCTACATTTGCATTTTGAGGTGAGTGAGGCATTGGCTGTGGTTTCTATATTCAAAATCAGGCTTCACCTTCAGCAACATAACTCTGATAACAACGAGTTAATATTCCAAAGTCTGCCATAAACATCCTCTTGAAGGTATTTATTAGCTCTAATTATAGAGAGAAATGGGGCCATATACTCATAAGATGTCATTAAAAATGAGCTAGAATGCCCACGGGAACCTAGACTACTCACCTTACGGTGTCTGTTTCCTGGTTGCTAGAACTTTGGGATGATTCATTTTGAGTGTTTTTATTGCAGCAAGTTCCCTGATACATTTCAATGGTGCCCAACAGTTTATTATGCAGACTGTTTCAAATCAGGAGAGCAGCTCTTACTTCAAGACTGATATGATCCGCATGACCATAGCTGAAACCTTGAACTTTGGACCTTAAACAAAGTCTGCCATATATAGCTTACATATTCCTAGCAGAATGTGGTCTATTAATGACTTGTCCATCTGGCTTGGCTAAGCTCTCTCCATACCACGCTGAGTTAGAGGGGGAAAAATCGGTGAAGTTAGCCATGAAGGAGAATTTTCTGCTTGGAAAAGTGTTAAGATTGTTAGTACTACTCACTTCAAAATGGATAAACAGTGTCATGCTGTCAATAAATATGCTCCAAGCATTTTTTATTTATGAGAACTGGGGCCTAATCTCTGCAAGGGAGGGTTTAGAAACTAGAATTATGTTGCAGAGAATCTGTAAGGACAGGACAGAAATGTTTCTCCCCAATAAGTGACCCCAATGTGTTTTGGCAGTTAAACAATTAGAAGCTTTGTCCTCTTTGCCAAACATGCACCTTCCTCATCATCAATTCAAAAAAACTATCCTGTGGACACAAAGAGGCAGAAGGAATGCCTGACCTCAGCCAGATGGTTCCTGTTTTTCTTGCACATACACGTGTTCCTGCCCCATCTGTGGACTCAGTGGGTCACTGCCCTGGGCAAAGAGGCCAAAGATGATACTGATCACCTCTCTAGGTCTTGGCTTCTCAACTGTAAAATAGGGTGGCGGTAGCAGGAATGAATGAATGACTTCTAAGGTTCCTCTCAGCTCTGTTCTGATGTGACTTTGAGCAAGCAAGTGACTATTTCTATACTTGGATGAAGCTGTCCTGGTTTGTCTGAAGGGGCAAACTCGAGAGGACTGCTGCACTTCTGGGCTGGGGGACAGGGAGGAGGAAGAGGAGGAGCAGAGCGAACAGAAGCACTCCTAGGATGGTGGTGAATGGACAGTGCCAGGGCCTCTGGGGGAGCCAGAGTCATGGGACTCTGGTGCTGGCAGGCCCAAGCCCAGGCCAGCTTGCAGAAGGGCAGTGCAGCCAGAAACCCTCTGCGATCATGTGTTCCTGTTCCCAAGGGGCAGCCTGCTTCATGTGAGTGCTGGGCAGCTGACCTTTGCAGGATCTTCACCCCAAGGTCTGAAGCAAACAGCCAGTCAGTTACTGGCCTCAGTGACATCTCAAGATCTGCCTAGCAGGGCTTTTGCACTGTTCAACATGGTAGCCGCTAACTATGTGTGGCTTTCTAAATGTAAATTTATTGATTTATGTATTTATTTATTTACTTATTTTGAGACAAGGTCTTTCTCTGTCACCCAGGCTGGAGTGCAGTGGTGCAGTCATAGCTCACTGCAGCCTCCAGCTCCTGCGGTCAGCCTCCCAAGTAGCTGGAACTATAGGCATGTGCTACCATGGCCAGCCAATTTTTTTATATTTTGTAGAGACAGGGTTTTGCCATGTTGCCCAGGGTGGTCTCAAACTTCTGGGCTCAAGCGATCCTCCGGCCTCAGCCTCCCAAAGTGCTGGGATTCTAGGTGTGAGCCACCGTGCTTAGCCCTGAATTTAAATGAAAATGTATAAAATTAAGAAGCCAGTGCCTTAGTCACACTACCACATTTCAGGTACACATGCGCACATGTGCTGTGGCTTGAGGCAGCCATACTGGATGGCTCAAATAAAGAACATTTCTATCTTCACAGCAAGTTCTCTTGAACAGTTCTATTCTAGAATGTGGCATGGTGCTCACATACTGAAGAAATAAAAAACGCCTCTACTAACTTCGTCTTTTTTTCTATTACCTTTCTTTGCTTGCTGTAGAATGTCTATATATACATTCTTTGAGAGTAGAGAAAAGACATTTGATGTCAAATCTCTGGGTTCAAGCCTCAGCTCCACCACATCAATTTTAGGAGAATTATTTAGCACCTGTTTCTGCATCAATAAAAGGAGGTTCCCAGGGTAGTGGAAATAATATAGGTAAAAAAAACATGAAGTTTTTGGTCAACTCTACTCACTGTAGATTCCCACCAAGTGATGCACAGAGAAATGGGAAGGGTCATGTCATTAAATTTTTGTTAAAAAGAGGTGTTTTGGGGGAATAATATTGGTGGTTTTTCAGAAGACACAGTAAGGATAAAATGATGCTACTTCCTTTGAGGTGGGAGGCACCCTTTAGGGAGCCTTCTTGATTTTTAGATTTTATAATGCAAAGTCTAGGACATTCTGATCCTTAGAATATTAACACACACCTTGGAAATTAACTCAGGAGTCTCTGGAGGTGCACAGGAAACAATCACAAGACCCATCCATTTGTCACTCAAGGAGATAAAAAGAGAAGTTCTTATTGTTCTTTCTTCTACTTTATAAGTTTGTGTGAAATTCTGTCCAGACTTTGGCATCACTTTCATGCAAGTCTGTTAATGCTTGCCCAGTGACAAACTGGGCCCTCTCTCTCCTGTGTTGGTACGAAGGGGTCTTTTTGTTGGCAGGATTATTTCTCCAGCAGGACCAAAGGACACTTGAATTTCCCATGTGGCACGAAGGTGCCAAGAGGAAAGCACCCCTCCAGAGGAGATGGACTCAGAGAGGAGGAAAGGGCTGGATTTCCAACTGACTCTCGCTCCCCAGAGGCCAGCATCTGAGACACGGGCCAGAAGAAACCGGCAGTTCTGGTTTCCAGGGGCCTATCAATGGCATCTCCGACCCACTCAGAGGAAGGGAGCACTCTGCCCTTGCCAATGTGAGAACGCCCCAGACGACTGGAAGGGGGCAGATAGGGCCTTTGCACCCCTCCCAGCCTGTCCCTGAACCTCTGGCCAGTTCCAGGATGCTGGTTGTCAGGGCCCAGTCAGCCAGGGCCCAGCAGGCATATAGGACAACCCTGGACACTGCCAGGCTGCTCCCCGACAGCCTAAGAACTCACTAGAGTGGGCAATAGGGGGCGCTAATCCCCTATGGCTATGTCTGAAGTCAGCTTGTCCTCGGTTCAAATCCTAAGTCTGCCACTTATTAGTGGGAATTTTTTTAACCTCTCTGAGCATCAGTTTCTTCTATAAAATGGGGACAATGATATTCTTTCACAGGGTGCTATGAGGGTCAAATGAAATAACAATTGTAAGCAGTTAGCACAGCACCTGCTTCATACTCATGTACATCCTTGCTTTGCCTTTTTCTAGTTTGATTTTGGGCATTTTAGCCTTTCTCTGTCCGGTCTTCCCATCTGTAAAATGGGGAGAGTAACAGCACCAGCCTCACTGGAGTGTTGAAAGGATAAAATGAGTTAGCATAAGCAAAGCACTTAGAACAAGGCCTGGCATGTGGAAAAATGTGAAGTAAGTGTCTGCTACTCCTCTTCATTTAATCAATATTTGTTAACTTCTTGCTATGTGCCATGCATAATGAGCTGGAATGGTCCATGTTATTAACCAGTCTGCTTTCCACAGACTCCAAGCTGGTCAGGAAGTTCTGCCCTGCCTGGCCATGCCCCGTCCACACACACGTTGATGAGGAGCCCACCCCAGCCAAGGTTCTGTTTGGCTCCCGTCTGGGCCTCCTCAGTCTCCATCGCCTCATTCCCAAGTGCAGGAAACTGGTTCCAAGGACAGTGCTTTCTATACATTGCAGAAATAGTGCTGGAATAAGGGCATCTCTGAGAAGATCCGTTCAGCTGTCAGAGAGCACTCAGGGATGCCTCCCACTGGTGTGCAGAAGTAACTGGCATGAAAGTACTTTAGAATTCACCACCCACCTGAGGTAAGCCAGGCATTTAAAAATGCATACCTATTTCAAGTAAAAACAGAGAGATGCCTCATTGTCATTTCCGTGACTCTCACGGTGATTTTGTCTTCAAGCTGTCTTTTTTTCCTCTAAGGAACTGAAGGCACATTGACCTGGGATTGTCAGTGTTCTTCACTGTGTCCAAACTGGATGCTGTTCAGAGAAGGGCTCATCATCCGGGGCCCAGCAGTCTTCTCCCCCGACAACTCCAGCTTTTCTGCACTGCCCATTCTCTGCCCTTTTTTGCACTCACCTTAAGTTGTATTCCAATATCCTTAGACGTGATTTTGTATGTTCTTATATCACGGTGTGTATGTGTGTTTCTGCTTACGAAAGACAGAGATACAGATGCAGAGAATGAGGAAGGGAGAGAAGGAATGAGAGAGAAAGATCATGAGAGAGAGAATGAGGGAGAGAATGAGGGAGAAAATGAATTAGACCACAAAAGCAGGGCATAGACCACGAGGATGTTTACCTGCCTGCTGGCTAAGGCACCTATATTTTCTAGGGCAGAATAACTTTTCATGTGTTTTGAGTGGGGGCGGGAGGCAGTGAACAGTAGCTTGAACGATAGCTTCTCTCTAAACATTGTCAGTAAACTGCAGGAGAAACACCGCCCCTCTTCAAAAACAACTGTAGTGAAAATGGAGCAGGTGGGACTGCAGCTAGGAGGGTGGTGGGTGGGCTGTAGAGTTTTCACCACCAAATGACTGCAGCTGTTCACAGATGAGCTGGAAGCCTGGAGTGCCACATGTGCATGCCACTTCGTTCCTGGGACAGCCCCTGTGTGTGCTGGGTGACGTGTCGCCACCAAGCCAGGCCTCATGAGCACAAGATTAGATCCTCAGTGCTAAAAAGGTGCTGGGTCCGGGAGGGGGACAGCAGACTGAGGTCGAGGGAAGCCCTGGAAATGCTGAGAGGGCAAGGGGATGGTGAGGGACTTTTATGTTCCCAGTACAGGAAGAAAAAAAAAAATGCATTTCAAGAGGAAATGATGTTTCATTTAGAGCACACTTTCCCAGGTTATCTGATTCTGGGCCTTGCGTTGTCTTTTATCAGTTGTGGGGTTGAGGTGAGTGTGGGTCACAGGCGTGCCTGTGCTTCTCCAGGTTTCACAAGCCCCGTTGGAGGGTGCAGCCTGCTAATATTTGTTGCAGGCTGACCTGGTTCCTGGTTCCTGTTTTAGTTCTGCCACTAGGTGGCGCAAGCTAACTTTTTAGGGCTGCGGCGCTCAATGCAGAAGGCAAGGGCATCATGATCTGACGTTCCTGGATTTGAATCCTTTGTTAGTTTTGTGACCTTGGGCAAGCCACAGTTTCTCCTTCTGCAAATTAGACATGATGAAAATCACCTTGCAGGGTGGTTGTGAGGATTAAATGAGACGACATCTGCTAAGCACCTTGCACAGGGTTAGGCACACAGTCTAAATGGCTGCTTTTCTCTTTTCCTGTTCATCCATTCAATACACACTTATTGATCCATACTTCTGTGTCATGGCTGATAAGGACTTTGTCTGCAAGCATCCTTTAGCAGAAGGTCTAACACACAGACACACACAGACACACACACACACACACACACACACACACGCTACAGTCTTTGCTGGAATATAAGATATATCTTCCACTCCCTGGTTCAAATTTATCCAAAATTTACTCTGTGCAAATGTATTTATGTATGAAAAGCCACATTCTGAAGAGGAAACACAATGGTAAATATATAGCAACAACAACAACAGCAAACACTGTGAAGATACTCATTTCATGCTTCTCTAACTTTCTCAGAAAAATTACAAGCCATAGGCCTCACAACTCATCAAGTACAACGTCAATTTTCCCACCTAATTTTTATTTAAAATATTTTATTCCTGTAATACTTTCATTTCAGTTATTTATTGCTATAAATGCTTTTCTTTTTAATCTATATAATATTATGCTTTTCTTTCCAGAGTTAGAAGAGTATTACTATACATGCAGAATCTATTATTCCCTACTGGGTTCTGCTATAGAGTATTACATGAACAAGATAACATGTTTCCCTCATAAAAACAATTTAAAATCCTTTTCAGGCTGGGCGCAGTGGCTCATGCCTGTAATCCCAGCACTTTGGGAGGTCGAGGAGGGCAGATCACAAGGTCCAGAGATCGAGACCATCCTGGCCAACATGGTGAAACCCTGTCTGTACTAAAAATACAAAAATTAGCTGAGTGTGGTGGCATGCGCCTGTAGTCCCAGCTACTCGGGAGGCTGAGCCAGGAGAGTCACTTGAACCCGGGAGGCGGATGTTGCAGTGAGCCGAGATTGCACCACTGCATTCCAGCCTTGCAACAGAACGAGACTCTGTCTCAAAAAAAAAACCACTTTCAAAACATGTATGTTTGTCCCAGAGGAGGGCACAGTGACCCTTAGGACAGTTCCCTCAGGATGGCCCTGGGCTGTGGGCCAGTGTGCTCTGAGGGGAGGGTGTGTGAAGAGGAGGTGGTAGGGGCCAACTTGCGAGGGATTTGCATGTAACACTAAGGAGGTCAGGTTTTGTCCACAGGAAACTGGGAGCCACAACAAGCTTCTGAGCTGAGGAAGGTGGGATAATGCCCCCAGCCATGATCCCTTGAAAAAGCAAGGTCCATCCAAAGCTGAAGGCTAGATAGCTTCATTCGCAGTCACACTCCAAACCTTCTTCCCATCCCACCTCCTCTTTTTCCCTCCTCCTCCCTCTACTGTTCATTCATTCAACAAATGTCTATTACCCATATACCATATTGCAGATACTGTTTTAGACAGCCCAGTTAATCACTGAAAAAATAGTGACAAAGCTTCTTCCTCCCTGGAGCTTGCAGAAACACTTTCTCATTATATTATTTGCATATGCATGTGTCTTCTTTCATATGGGCCTCCTGAGCGGTTTGGGGCCACAGTCCTCCATGTGGAAGAAGCTGGGAATATGGCTTTCCCCTGAGGCCCAGCTGCACCCCTGCCCTTCCCATGGATTGGGGAACCCTTCCTTCAATTTCGTGTGATGCTTCAGTATTTTTTCCAGTAATCTCCCCTGCTTCTACAGGACCAAACCGGTTCAATTTCAGTTTCTGTCATATGCCATCAAAATGTTCCTGCTAGAAAGGACCCAGCCAAGAAAACTGGAAAGAATTTCTTGATTCTGTTAGGATGTAGGACCAGCCCTAGAGTGGGGCCAAGAGCCCTGTGGCAGGATTCCCACAGGTGTCTGGATGGCTGGGCCCTGTTTCTGTTCCAGGGCCTAAATTGGAGACTGAATGTGCATCAGCCATGTTAGTCTAGAAAGCCTGTGTTATAAAGGAAGACTGTGCTCATGTGTGGTTTAGTTGGCGTTTCCCTGAAAGCAGAGCATGAGACAAGGACTGGATGCAGGTGGTTCATGAGGGGTGTGAACCTGGGAAGCAGGAGTGTGGGAGTGAGGATGTGAGATGGGGCAGAAGGAGGGGCCAATATAAGGACACGTTAAAGTTGCTCCTTGATTCTGTTGACCCTCTTAAAAAATATACAGGATGCTTTGTACAATTATCCACCTGAAAGACAAAGGCCAGGCATCCATCTACTGGTTCCCATCCCCTCAGTGACTGAGAGTTGTCCTGGGAGTGTTAACTGTCCTAGCAAGCCAGGATGCTTGCTCCCTGGATGTTTCAGTAACTCTCCTTCAGAGAAAACCCTGGTGCATAATGCAGAAGACACTTAGCACAAGGCTCAGGGGGTCTGAGGCTGCACAGAACTGTTCAGCAGCAGTAGCACAAAGCAGAGAAGGCCTGAGGACATGTGATATGGGAACCAGAGGTGTCTCTGCCATACCTTACTGAACTTTGGAGTTATATTTTAAATTATATGACCTCAGTTTTGGTGACATGCCCCTGGCACAGATGAGGTTGTCTCTGGCTCATATCTAGAATATTAGCCTCCGCCAGGACTCCAGTCTTAAGCACGGGTGTGGTAAGAAAGAGATGAGCTTCCAGAAGTTCTAATGGATTCTCATTCAACTTTGCACTGTCTACATGCCGATGGTGAGGCTGATTTGTGGGGGCTCAAGGGGTCTGCACATTCTTCAAAACATGTAGCTTACTCTAGTATGTACCCCAACTGTGCTGACCTCCTTAAACCTTTGACTTGCCCAATGGTGATAGGATGCCTGGCCCGTCCTCCAGCCTGGGCCAACTATTGGCATTGATCAGTGTAGCAGTGGTGCACAAATCCTGCTGCTCTCTTGGCTCAGAATCCTGTTTAAAGCTCTCCTGTGTGGCTGCAGCCAGCAGCAGCGTATGCACCTGGAATGCCTGTTCCTCTTCTTCCTGGCAGCCAGGCTCCATTTAGTTTAAGGATTTTGTGGCCAGGAATGTTATCTGAGCTGTCACCATCATGCTTTGTCACCCTCAAGTGAATGACAGGAAATGGATCGGTGAGCTCTGTCAGTTTCCTTGCTGCTGGCATCACTCAGGTTCAACCATGAGCATCGCACTGTGAGTCACTGAGGAGGTGGAGAGAAGCCACTCAAACGTCTCTGCCAGACTTCAAAAGTGCTTGAGGAGATAGAAGAGTCCTATCAATCAGTGCCTGTTCTTCTGTCTTGATTGTTGCTTTGAGCCATGCAGCTGTGTTACCATGGGTGCCTGCCACTCTTCTGAAGGTGCAGAGCCTGTGTCTTATGAGACCTGAGAAAGAAAAAGTCATCAACCCCCAGGTCTGACTGGAGTCCCCTCCTTACTTAACATACACAATTTCACAGAACACCAACATCAGACAAGATCATTCTGTGGCTGTGGTGGAGTGAGACAGCAAGACCACACTGAAACAAGAACACCCAGCAAACTACGAAAATGACCAAATAGCTCCTTCTCCTGGCAAATATGAGGGGTGCTTATCACGTACAGCTCCGGCCCTGCTCTGTTCTTCCCATAACCTCCTAGATACAAATTATTAGGATGCCCAATTATAAAATTATCCCAATTTCTGACATCTCCCCAGCAAGACCATGCTTCCCAACCTTTCCCCAAATCACCTAACCCAAGCCCTGACCTCCTGAGAAGCTCCTTTGGACACCGTCCTACTGAGACACCCATGGATCCTCATGTGGGTGGTCTTCCTTGCTACAACAACTGCCAATAAACCTAACTTTGATCACCCACAGGTATGTTCCTGGTGGTGCTGGCGAGTGGGCACAGCCCCAAGGGAAGCTGGCCAGTGCCAACCTCTGCACAGGAAGGAGGTGCTCCCTGGGCACCCACCACATGAGCTGCAGACGTGATCCCTGGGAGCCATTTGGCAAGGTGAGCTGGGCTCTGACCTGAGGGAACCTTTGTTGGTTGGCTCTTATTGCAGATGTTTTGGTGTCCAGTGTCACATCCTTGGGCCTCCTTGGATATCAGCCCCAGCCCTGGCTGAACTTCCGTGGGGGCTCACATTCATCTTGCATGACATCCAGGTCAAGCCCCACCCTCTCCATATTTCTGCCTTGGGGCCTTCTCTAAAGCCTTGGGAGCCTGGTCTGCTCTTGCAAGTGCAGCCTGCAAAGTGTATCGCAGGGAGTGAATGGCCCCGGGTGTAACCCTCAACCAATAAGAGAGGGGAGCTGGTGGGAAAATGTCTCAGTCTGGTGTTATTTAGGTGGATAGTTCTGGAATATGTTCTGTGGGCATCTCAGAGTAGAAAGAATCGAACCCCATTGCTCACAGCACCCTCACATTGACTTTTCTTCCCTGCCTATCTTACTCTTCCCTCTCTCTCACTCCTGCTTCCTGGGATCACCTCCCAAATAAATCACCTGCATCCAAGGCCTTGCTCAAGTTCTGCACTTACATTACCCTAAACTAAGACACCTCCCCAGCAATCCCTACCACCACCTCCTTCTTACAGAATTTTCTTTTCTTTTCTTTTCTTTTTTGAGACAGGGTCTCTCTTTGTCACCCAAGCTGGAGTGCAGTGGCACAATCACGGCTCACTGCAGCCTCGACCTCCCAACCTCAAGTGATCTTCTTGCCTCGGCCTCCTGAGTAGCTGGAACTACAGGCATGCGCTACAATGCCTAGGTATTTTATTTTACCTTTTTTTTTTTTTTCTAGAGATTGGTTTTTGCCATGTTGCCCAAGCTGGTCTCAAATTCCTGGGCTCAAGAGATTTGCCTGCCTCGGCCTCCTAAAGTGCTGGGATTATAGGCATGAGCCACCACGCTCAGCCCCTACAGAGTTTCTTAACCATAATGTTGGCCAAAATTGTTTCCACCTCCAGCTCTAATCAAGATTTCCTAAGCTCCTGGTCACAGAGATTAGTTCAGGGGCAGACGCATTCTGCAAGTCAGTTCAGTCACAGTAAACAGTAGAGCTTTGCTGGGGATTCTGGGACATAGACTCAGTCTTAGCCACTGGGCCTGCGGGCATGGTGGCTTGAGGATAGCTGCACATTTTTGCTACTTGTCCCTTTGATAAGTGGGGTCTGCTTCCCCTCCTCCCTGAGCCTGGGCTGGCCTGTGATTGCTTTGAGCAAAAGAGTATGCCGGAGGAGATGTTATGTCAGTCCCAGGTCTGGTCTTTAAGAAGACTGGCAGAAATCCTGTTGGTCTCTGGAGATGTTCAACCACTGTGTAAGATAGCTGCCACAGAGATGACGGAGACAAGTCTTGAGATTATATGGAGAGGGGAGGGCCCAGCTGAGTCCAGCCCGCCAGCCGCCCCTGCCATGTGAGAAGCTCTTTTGTACCCTCCAGAAAAGAACAGCCATGAGCTGACACCACCAAGTGACACCAGTTAGAGCCCCATGAAGCAGAGGACTTGCATAGTTGAGCCATGCCCAAACTCCTGACCCACAGGGTCATGAGCCATAATAGTTGCTGTTTTGGCCGGGTGCAGTGGGTCACGGCTGTAATCCCAGCACTTTGGGAGGCCGAGGTGAGTGGATCACCTGAGGTCAGGAGTTCAAGACCAGCCTAGTGTACAAGGTGAAACCCCATCTCTACAAAAATACAAACATTAGCTAGGCATGATGGCAGGTGCCTGTAATCCTAGCTACTCGGGAGGCTGAGGCGGCAGAATGGCTTGAAGCCAGGAGGCAGAGGTTGCAGTCAGCCGAGATCGCGCCATTGCACTCCAGCCTGGGCAACAGAATGAGACTCCATCTCAAAAAGAAAAAAAAGAAAAAAAAAGTTGCTGTTTTAAGCCACTAAGTTTTGGGGTAGTTTGTTCTGCAGCAAAAGATAACTGGAACAGTGTGGTGGGAGTCTGGAATTGTTACAGCCACGTGTGGAGAATCTAAAGCCATTCAAAAAGTGATCAGGACAAAGTCCTCTTAAGTTTGATCTCAGGTAAGACCTCTTCAGTGTCTAAATTTTAGCTCTGTAATTTTTCTTTTCCGCTTTCATTCTGCTTGTTTCTAGGCACAAAAGAAAGATGTTGTGATCACTTTAGTTGAAGTTCAACAAGCATGTATTACATGCCTGTCGAGAGTCAGATACTCTGCTAGGGACTCTGGGTAAAAAGCTAAGCAAAATTTGTTTAAAGTCTAGTGGAGGAAACATCTTTTTGATAATTTTAACACAAAGTGGTCCATATTAAGACAGAGCTACATATGCAGTGCTCCAGAAGAGGGGCAATTAACTCAGCCCGGGGTTTGAGGAAGACCCTCCAGAGACATGATGTATATGAGTCATGTATGATAGGTAAGAAGAAGCTGGTAAACGGAGGGAAGGGCATTCTGTGCAGAGGGAACAGAGCATGGTTAGAGCAGAGACAAGGAAAAGGGTGTTGTATTGGGAACTACAAAAACTTTGGTGTTCAGAGATGGGGCAAATAGTGGCAGGTGAGTCCAGAGGGTGGAGGCAGGGTCAGGAAGGAACTTGTAGTCAGGCTGTGGTGGGGAGGCGGGGCATTACTCTGAAGGTGATGAGGAGTCATAGAAGAGATTATGGAAGGAGAGTGCTTTAGGTTGATTACTCAGGCTCTAGTGTAGATTGAAGGTGGTTGAGTGTGTGAATCTGAGGTTCATGGGTGGAGTCAAGGCTGGAGAAACACTTGGAAATTACCGAAACATAGGTGGATTATTACTTCACAATACATATTTTAAGGATCACTATATGCTGGGCATATCCCCATGGCAGTGTTTGAAAAACATTGTTATTTACAAATATAGATCTATTTTGTGTCCCACTTGGCAAATGCATCAAAAGGAGCACTTGATTGCCTTCCTGGAATGGTTTTTGAAATATCTCTGCCTTCCCAGAAACCAGGGAGTACATGTTCAACTCTGACTGAGTCTGTGCTGACATAAAATTCAGTGAAGACGATATTTTGCAATTTTCTGATTCGTGAGTGACTCATCAAGTCATCCAAGCCAATGGTTCAGAAAACACACGGGACAAGGCCCTAGAGGTGTGACCTTGGTAAATAACAGATATTTAATAAATATTTATTGTTTTTAAATCTGCAAAGTAGTCCTAAGAACTAGAATTCACTCTGGAAAGGGCATTATAATCTGGTTTGTTAATCATGAACATATCTTCCAGAAACTTAACTCTGTGCTTTGTAAACCACCTAAAGCACAGCCATTGAAATTTGTCACAGCACAGAAAGGTTTTCACTTTACCAACCCAGCCCTCCTGAGCATCGGCCAGATGCCATTACCTTCTGTGCTTTCTGAATGGACTAAGAAGGGGAGGATTAGAACCAAAGGGTTGGAGGATTTTGTCTTAAGCATCTGCCTTATGGTAAAGCCTTGAGAAAATCCAGAGGCTCCTTGACACTACCATGTAATGGCTTTTCCCATTAATGGGAAGCAGATGGGGTTAAAAGGTTGTCACTATTGTTTTAAGCAAGATTCTCACGCAACTTCCTATATCATATGTTTACAACAAAGGAAGAAAATCATCATATATCCCATGGGAAGCCCACCCCCTTCACTTTTACACGCCATGCTTACTTGCCTTTTATGTTTCTTTTAGAAAGCAAATAGAAACCAGACTCTCAGAGACAAGAATAAAGTGGAAGAGTTCTATTGGTTGTCACACCTGGGCCACAAATTTTGTTGGAAGCTGTTTAATAAAAGAAATCAGAACACCATTGCTTCGCAGAGTGTTTGACCAATTATGATGGCAGTGGCTGAGTTCCAGATGGCAGGCACTTTCCTCATATCCCAAACTGAGTACATGGAGCTGCTTCTGGGGCATTGAAGGTTCCTACTTGGGCAGAGGGCAGGAGCTGAATGGATAATATCCAGGAATTGTGAGCACAGGATTTTATAGGTCTCTGTCTCAGTGTCCTGCAGTTTTCATCCCATGACATTAAAAAAAGAAGCTGAGCCCAATCTTGCCTGAGAGAGGAGACATCTCAAAATGCAGGCACTGTTACTGGCCATCCATCTGCCAACCTCCCACTTCCTGGTTTGCAGAACCTTTGTGAGGTTCTGGGTGGCAATGTGCCCAGCCTTTGCTGAGGTACTTTCCTAGCCACTGTCCCAGCCACCCTTGCTGCTAGGACTCTGGCCAATGAGACAGATGGGAAGGTCTGCTGGGGGGCTTCTGGGAAAGATCTTGCTTTCTCAGTGAAGAGAAACACATTATTAATGAGGAGAACTTGCTTCTGCTGCCCTCTCCATCCTGTTTGGGATTCTGGGGCCAGGATGTAATGTTTGGTGTTGTGGTGACCATCTTGTGCCGGTAAATAGATAGAAACCAGGATCAAAAGCCAACAGGAATGGTGAGTGGAAGTTTAAAAAGAGCCTGGATCACAGGTGTCTGTAAGCCATTGTACCAGGCACAGAACTGCCTGTCCTCAACTAAGCATGTGAGATGACTAAAGTTCTTTATTTCTTAAGCCCTGGGGAGTTGGTTATTCTGCTCCTTGTACCTGAACGCATCCAAACCAATGCATCTGATTTTGGCAGGTCCTAAAACAACCTGGCCCTTATTTTTACCCATTCCCATTTGGACAGTCCCTGTTTTATTTTCTTTACTCACAAATACTGGGAGGCAATCAAATGTGGAAGTTAAATGTGAAGGCCTTGGAACCAAATGAACCCGGGTTTGTGATCTAGGTCCATCACTTTTGAAGTTGTATAGCCTTAGGAAAATTACTCTGCCTGTGGAAACCTCACCCTTCAACTATAAAATGAGATAACATAAAATGGAGATAATAGTAGTACTTACATCATTGGCCTACTGTGATTATAAGAAAAAAATAACGTGAGTACAACAACTATTGTGATGTTGTTACAATATTAACAATAATATTGATATTAATGTTGTTAATATCGTAACAACATTACAATAGTAATAGTACATAGTACTAACAATGGTAATGTTATTACTATTGTCATAGTAATTGTATGTGCTAGTAAGCTAGTGCAGCCTTAGCATTTATGGTTGTTGTTATTACTATGATTACTGGCAGTGAATACATATGTTTGGTCACAGAGATATTACTGTCTAATGATGTCCACATTTTTCTGTAGTTGATTTTTCTCCCAACTCTTGATATGTCATTTTTCTATATCCTAACTCCTGGTTTTTTCTCCTCCGTAGTGGAATCCACGAAGTCAAGCATCCAACTCCATGGTAACTGCTAAGAGGAAAATAAGGAAGTGTAGACCATGGCTCTTTGCTAAAAGAAACCTATAACTTAGCCTGGAAGATAATTCTGCGGAGGCTTATTGAATAACAGTGTAGGGAAAAGAGCCACCTTAAAGCAACACATATCATGTGTCCATCTGGACCCCACCTGCGAGGCTAGCGTTATCTGGATAGAGAGATTAGGTGAGGAGGTAGCAGATAGGTAGGTGGAGGATCCTGAATACCTGACAAGCTGGCGGTGGGGACATTGCCTAAACCAGTCTGTGAGGGGATATTATAGCCAGAGGCATGGAGCAGGAACCTCAAGGAGACAGTTGTGGCTCCACCATCAGACAAACCAACCCACTACCTAGACCCATGTGCCAGGGCCTCCCAAGGAGAGTGGTCAAGGATATGCTCAAAGAGTTGAATGGAGATTCTCAAAGAGTTACATTCCTTTACATGTGACCCACACTGGGGAGTGGTGGGGGAACAGGACTTTATCTCCAAGATAAAAGTCAGTAGGCCTCAACTGTGGCTTCCACCTGGGTACTCAGATCTGTACAGCTGCCTGTCCCTTGTGCATGGTGAAGGCTCACTAGATAATAGCTGGGGTCAGCAGCATGGCCAGTAGAGCAACAGAATGCAAAGTAGACAAAGGGCTGGAGAGCTTGGAACTGTCCATGAGTGTGAGGAGGGGGAGGTGCCTCAGGCCGTTTGTTTTATCTGGAACCAGCCTTGGATATGCCAACACTGACACGTGAAGGGGCATGATGGGCTGGACAGCCCCAAGCATGGATCGCAACAGGCAGGAGGCACCCTGGGCTTGGCTGTTAAACAGGTTTTATGAGCTTGTATTGGCTTCAGAGCACAAGGAATGGGGTTTGTTGGCCTGGTATAGCCCTGGCCTCAAGGCTTGCTTTTGGAAGTCCCTTTCCTTGGCTTGACTTCTACCATTTGTGTTTTGAAGTCTGGCTAAATTGAATGCCAGAGATCAGAGTTTATATAAATAACCAGTGGTTATTGCTTTTGTCCTACACCAGAGCTTGTGTCTGATTGTCCTTACATCCCAAACACAAGAGATTTGTGTGTTAGTGGGAGTGTGTGCTTTGCCCTTTGTGAATGTCTTCACCACAGTAAGATAAAAACTAGAGTGTTAAACTGTATCTCTTGGCACAGTTTAATCCCTTTGGCTTGGCTAAGATACTGACAGGTACTCTATGCTTCTGAGCAGCCCTCCCTTCCATGTTCATGTTCTTATTGCAGCTGTGGTCTCATTAAGAAAGCCCATTTGCTCAACCTCTGTTAACAGCGAAGGCCCCTGGAATCTTTATGTCCCCCAAAGAAAGAAGACTGTGGACTACAGTGTCGATGTTTTATTATTTGATTTTTTAAAATAATTTGCTTATTCCTACTTTTTTCTAAAAAGGACTGGAGTCTGCTCATAATGAGAACATATGCTATACACTGTTTCCCTCTTTTTTTGTTATTTTTTGCTGTTCTGTTATTTATAACAGAGAAACACTTTATTTTATATTTTTAAAGCTCATTCACTATTTCTTTGGTAATATTTCTCTGTTTATTTTTAACTAATCTGTAATTTATCTCCTACAGTTGAGTCAAACACTGTAGTCCAGGGGGTGGCAAACTATGGCTGTTGGCCAAATCTGGCCAACCACCTGTTTTTGTAAATACAGTTTTATTGGAATACAGCCATGGTCATTTGTTGATTATTGTCCATGGCTCGGCTCCTTTTGTACTACAATGGCAGAGTCAAGTAGTTAACAGGGTCTGCAAAAAAAGAGGGAAACAGGGTATAGCACTTTCCTATCTAGCCCTTTACAGAAAAGGTTTGCTAACCCCACTGTAGTTCATAGTCTAACATAATTTTGAAATATCCTGCTTGGCACTCTTTGGTGGTATGTGGCAACAATCTGTATTAATTCTTCTCCATACCACTGTCACTCTGGCCTTTGAGTTCTAATTCCACTGATGCCCAGTCCTTTTTTTTTTTTTTTTTTTTTTTTGAGACATAGGCTTGCTCTGTTGCCCAGGCTGGAGTGCAATGGCACGATCTTGGCTCACTCCAACCTCTGCCTCCCGGGTTCAAGTGATTCTCCTGCCTCAGCCTCCCAAGTAGATGGGATTACAGGCACCCACCACCATGCCCAGCTAATTTTTGTATTTTTAGTAGAGACAGGGTTTCACCATTTTGTCCAGTCTGGTCTCGAACTCCTGACCTCAAGTGATCTGCCTGCCTCGGCCTCCCAAAGTGCTGGGATTACAGGCATGAGCCACCACACCCGACCTGAATGCCTAGTCTTACTGGTATCTATCCCACCCAGCAAGGCTGCTCTTTTCCTGTCTGTCCTGTCCAGGGAGTTATCCCTGTTCCTTGATTTCCATCCCCAACATACTACTTCATTATGGAAGTCTTAGCTAAAAGTCTGGGGTGATGGAAATAAGGCAAATAACTTTATATTGAGGACTAGACACCTAATCCTAAAATTCCTCTGGTAAGTCACTCCTGCCCTCATTAGAGATACCTTCTTGATCATCTCACTGTTTATGTCGTTATCATATTGTTTGAACCCATCTCTTCCTCAATACTCATATCTGAATCTCCCTCATTTTATCATGGAGAGCAATCATGCACTTCACTCCTAACTTCTATGGTATGCTTCTATATCCTCTGACACTGGTATGTATCAGTTATAGGAAAATAACTGAAATATGAGGGGGAACATTTTTTCTGAGGCCAGAGGAACCTTGCTTCATCAGGCTTCAGGTTTCTTCAAGAAGGGACATCAATTAGTGGAACACTCATGGCCTCTCTCTACTCCATATTCACTTTTCCCCAGGGAGGAAGGATGTCTAATGTTATAGTAAGATTGGGGTAAGGACCCAGGAGGCAGAGGTTGCAGTGAGTCGAGATCGTGCCACTGCACTCCAGCCTGGGCGACACAGCCAGACTCCGTCTCAAAAAAAAAAAAAAAAAAAAAAGATGTATTATCCTGTAAAACATAGGATCAAATCATCCTACCATGTGGCTTCAAAAAGAGATCTGTTAGAAGCAAAGAATAGTCCAAGAACTCATCCAGTGAGGATTTTCTGAGCTCTAAGTAACAATTTAGAAAAACCCAGAAAACTACTGGAATCGTTGCTACTCAGACAGTGGTCTCTGGCCAGGAGCATCAGCATTACTTAGGAGCTCGCAGGAATGTAGAATCTCAGGCCTCACACAGACCTACCAAATCAGAATCTGTACTTTAACACAGTCCCCACGTGATTTGTGAGCACAGGAAAATTTGAGGAGCACTGAATCAAACAAAAACATTTCGGGTTGTCTCACACACTCCAGGGACAGGGATCTATCAAGGCCTGGGGAACAAACTGGAGCCAGCGGATCAAATACTGTCAAGGTGCTCTGTCCCACCCTTGCCTCTGCTCCTATTTTATATTTGTTTCCACCCCCACAGCTATCTCTGATTCACTCTCCAGACTGGATTTATCTGCTTCATAGGGCCATATACAGAAAACAAAGCTGCTGAGAGCTCAACATTCTCACATTATCTCTCTCTAAAAAAAAAAAAATTATTTATTTTGAGGCCAGGCTATGAGACTGGGTAATTTTTGGTTTTGTTTTGTTTTTTTGTAGAGATGGGGTCTTGCTATGTTACTCAGCCTGATCTCAAACTCCTGGGCTCAAGCGATCCTCCCGTCTTGGCCTCCCAAAGTGCTGGGATTAAAGGCGTGAGCCTCCATGCCCAGCCTCACATTACCTCTTAAGTCACTGGTAGAGAGACTGATTTCTTAGTCTCAATAACAAAATTACTGAGGAATGTGCTGATTGGCCCAACATGGGTCAGATGTTCAGCTGGGAGGAGGGGCCATCTTATGGTGGGAATAAGGCAGCTCCCACTATAGCCATATGGTTTGGGTTGGAGAGTTTTGGAGAATTTTGGATAATCTAATTAGGTGCTCACCTTTCACCCCCTCTGAACAGCTTCCGCATTGGTGCATCTGGGCAAGTTATGACTTTAAAGATAGCAGCTCAGGTTTTCCTGGATCTTATTTAAATAAGACATTAAACAATGCAACCCTTGACCTATGCCTAGAGGAGAGTGATTGGCAGTGCCTTCTTGAGGATCTCTGAATGAAGCAAATGATGTCCTACCCTCTGGTCACAATTTGCTGAAAAGTTAAAGGCCTTTGATAAGCTTCAGCAGCAGCAGAGTTGGCCCTGTTCTCATCCTGAGAGAGAGGGAGAGAGGGAGGGAGAGAGAGAGGAAGGACTGTATCATTTTAGCATTTGTCATAGGTACTGGAATGTCCACTGACTATCAGCTAGCTGAACAGTTTGGGAATTGTTAGGGAACTTTAATTTTCAAACATTAATCTGGTCTCTTTGGACTGAGCTTGTAAACTATCACCCTAGGGGTAAAGTCATCATGGTGATTCTGATGATTCTTTTTTTAAGCCAAACCATCAGGCAAGCTGTTTATATGTGGTGATAACTTAGTGTATGGGTATTATGTAGAGCCTTCAGTGATAAAAAAATATAAACATCCCATACCTGTGGAAAGAACTACTACTCCAGCAAAGATCCTCATAAAACAATGCTTAGGACACATTGCCATGTTCAAAGAGCACATTTCATGTAAGAAGGAGTTGAAACTGGAAAGAAGATTTGAGATTGGAGGGATTATTATTATTTATTTTACTTTAAGTTCTGGAATACATGTGCAGAACATGCAGGTTTGTTACATAGGAATACATGTGCCATGGTCCTTTGCTGCACCTATCAACCTATCAACCCATCGTCTAGGTTTTAAGCCCTGCATGCATTAGGTATTTGTCCTGATGCTCTCCCTTCCCTTGCCCACCCCCCACCCCTCGACAGGCCCCAGTGTGATGTTCCCCTCCCTATGTCCATATGTTCTCATTGTCCAATTCCCACTTACGAGTGAAAACATGTGGTGTTTGGTTTTCTGTTCCTGTGTTAGTTTGCTGAGAATGATGGTTTCCAGCTTCATCCATGTCCCTGCAAAGGACATGAACTCATTCCTTTTTATGGCTGCATAGTATTCCATAGTGTGTATGTGTCACATTTTCTTTATCCAATGGAGGGACTATTATTAATACAGGAATGGTAGAGGGGTCTAGAATTCTGGAAATAGTACCTCCTTGGTTATTGTGCTTGACATATCATTTGAAACATGCCCAAATAGAGGTATTTGAATAATCGGGGCAGGACTTGTAGGTGCTTTGGGCTTTGCCCAAAAGTGATCACAGACAATTTGCACTTTTAAAAGAACTTCTAAAGAACAAGCATAAATAGTGTACATAACAAATAGAGTTGTGCCCAGCAAGGCAGCCCATATCAATGTTTGGCACAATGTTTGCACAACTCTACATATTATGTACACTATCCTTGGTTTTTTTTTTTTTGAATGCTTTTTAAAAATGCAACTTGTTTGCATTTTATTTGTCCAAATTTGGTGACCGGTCACAGATCATTTGGTGTCCAGCCAGCTTTTTCATAGCCTTTCATTAGAAAATAGAACCCTTTCACAATAAGCACGATAACATGACCTCTAAAATGTCAAGTTCTGCTGCAGTGGTGCCATCACTATTGTCACTGAGGACTTTTCAACCACCATGTCTATGTTATTTGGAATTCTGAATTTTCTGGTGGGATCTATGGCATTGAGACCAAAGAGGAAACAGGTCAGGCCCCCTCCAGGGAGGATATCTGCTCTTACTGTTGTAATATAGCATAAAGAGTGTGGGACTCTAGACTGCTGGCTGGACACTTCTCTCTGTTCTCCCCAGTGGGATAGTTAATAATGATGATGAACTTCGTGGGGGTGGTAACAAAATTCAATCTTAAAAAAGCAAACAACAAAATCCAATCACAAAATTCAGGCAGACAGGTGAAACCAATCTCTTGGGAATCAGATCTCTCAACTGACAAGTTTCTCTACTTTTCAATTAACCATTATGGATAAAATGAATGCTGAGTTCACAGAGAAGAAGAGAATTTGAACACTTGGTTACACTAAAGGAGAAGGTCCTTTTAGAACTAAATGGAGGCATCTGTTTTATTTAAATTAAGGGTCTGTAAGTACCAGCCAGGGACTGAGTTGACAGCCACTTCTGTAACAAAGTAATAAATCATGGAGCTGGTTAAGGAAGGAAGAAAAACCATATTCTTGCTTTCTTGAACCAATTAGACAATAAGCCATCTGGGTCCTTTTGCTAATTACCACCAAATACAACTTACACTATTGAATTCAGCCTTTTATTTAATTATATTAATTTATCCCAGCAACTTCAAAGACCCACAATGCCAATAATAAAGTTCATTTAAAAAACAGAGGTCTTTTAAAAATTTTTTTCTTCAATCACTAATACCCTTTACACGGTTGCCATCTGAGAATTTTTAGCTCCATCTCAGTCTCAGGATTTAGGGAAATTTGTTTTAAATATAGATGGGTCTGAAGCAAGAAGACAGTGGCTAAAGTCTCCTCTCTAGACGGGATAATGAATCTATCTAGATTGGTACAACAGAACTGTTTGTGATGAAATGTTCTATATCTGTGCTCGCCAATACAGTAGCCACAGGTGGGTAGTGAGCATTTGAAATCTGGCCAGTCCTTTTCTGCATCTATTGAGATAATCATGTGGTTTTTGTCTTTGGTTCTGTTTATATGCTGGATTACATTTATTGGTTTGCGTATGTTGAACCAGCCTTGCATCCCAGGGATGAAGCCCACTTGATCATGGTGGATAAGCTTTTTGATGTGCTGCTGGATTCGGTTTGCCAGTATTTTATTGAGGATTTTTGCATCAATGTTCATCAAGCATATTGGTCTAAAATTCTCTGTTTTGGTTGTGTCTCTGCCAGGCTTTGGTATCAGGATGACGCTGGCCTCATAAAATGAATTAGGGAGGATTCCCTCTTTTTATGTTGATTGGAATAGTTTCAGAAGGAATGGTACCAGTTCCTCCTGGTACCTCTGGTAGAATTCGGCTTTGAATCCATTTGGTCCTGGACTTTTTTTGGTTGGTAAGCTATTGATTATTGCCACAATTTCAGAGCCTGTTATTGGTCTATTCAGAGATTCAACTTCTTCCTAGTTTAGTCTTGGGAGGGTGTATGTGTCGAGGAATTTATCCATTTCTTCTAGATTTTCTAGTTTATTTGCATAGAGGTGTTTGTAGTATTCTCTGATGGTAGTTTGTATTTCTGTGGGATCGGTGGTGATATCCCCTTTTTCATTTTTTATTGCATCTATTTGATTCTTCCCTCTTTTCTTCTTCATTAGTCTTGCCAGCAGTCTATCGATTTTGTTGATCTTTTCAAAAAACCAGCTCCTGGATTCATTAATTTTTTGAAGGGTTTTTTGTGTCTCTGTTTCCTTCAGTTCTGCTCTGATTTTAGTTATTTCTTGCCTTCTGCTAGCTTTTGAATGTGTTTGCTCTTGCTTTTCTAGTTCTTTTAATTGTGATGTTAGGGTGTCAATTTTGGATCTTTCCTGCTTTCTCTTGTGGGCATTTAGTGCTATAAATTTCCCTCTACAGACTGCTTTGAATGTGTCCCAGAGATTCTGGTATGTTGTGTCTTTGTTCTCATTGGTTTCAAAGAACATCTTTATTTCTGCCTTCATTTCAGAAAAGGCCTTTGGCGAAATTCAACAACGCTTCATGCTAAAAACTCTCAATAAATTAGGTATTGATGGGACGTATCTCAAAATAATAAGAGCTATCTATGACAAACCCACAGCCAGTATCATACTGAATGGGCAAAAACTGGAAGCGTTCCCTTTGAAAACTGGCACAAGACAGGGATGCCCTCTCTCACCACTCCTAGTCAACATAGTGTTGGAAGTTCTGGCCAGGGCAATTAGGCAGGAGAAGGAAATAAAGGGTATTCAATTAGGAAAAGAGGAAGTCAAATTGTCCCTGTTTGCAGATGACATGATTGTATATCTAGAAAACCCCATTGTCTCAGCCCAAAATCTCCTTAAGCTGATAAGCAACTTCAGCAAAGTCTCAGGATACAAAATCAATATACAAAAAGCACAAGCATTCTTATACACCAATAACAGACAGAGAGCCAAATCATGAGTGAACTCCCATTCACAATTGCTTCAAAGAGAATAAAATACTTAGGAATCCAACTTACAAGGGATGTGAAGGACCTCTTCAAGGAGAACTACAAACCACTGCTCAATGAAATAAAAGAGGATACAAACAAATGGAAGAACATTCTGTACTCGTGGGTAGGAAGAATCAATATCATGAAAATGGCCATACTGCCCAAGGTAATTTATGCCATTCCCGTCAAGCTACCAATGACTTTCTTCACAGAACTGGAAAAAACTACTTTAAAGTTCATATGGCACCAAAAAAGAGCCCACATTGCCAAGTCAATCCTAAGCCAATAGAACAAAGCTGGAGGCATCACGCCACCTGACTTCAAACTATACTACAAGGCTACAGTAACCAAAACAGCATGGTACTGGTACCAAACAGAGATATAGATAAATGGAACAGAACAGAGCCCTCAGAAATAATGCCGCATATCTACAACCATCTGATCTTTGACAAACCTGACAAAAACAAGCAATGGGGAAAGGATTCCCTATTTAATAAATGGTGCTGGGAAAACTGGCTAGCCATATGTAGAAAGCTGAAACTGGATCCCTTCCTTACACCTTATACAAAAATTAATTCAAGATGGATTAAAGACTTACATGTTAGATCTAAAACCATAAAAACTCTAGAAGAAAACCTAGGCAATACCATTCAGGACATAGGCATGGGCAAGGACTTCATGTCTAAAACACGAAAAACAATGGCAACAAAAGCCAAAATTGACAAATGGGATCTAATTAAACTAAAGAGCTTCTGCACAGCAAAAGAAACTACCATCAGAGTGAACAGGCAACCTACAGAATGGGAGAAAATTTTCGCAACCTACTCATCTGACAAAGGGCTAATATCCAGAATCTACAAAGAACTTAAACAAATTTACAAGAAAAAATCAAACAACCCCATCAAAAAGTGGGCAAAGGACATGAACAGACACTTCTCAAAAGAAGATATTTATGCAGCCAAAAAACACATGCAAAAATGCTCATCATCACTGGCCATCAGAGAAATGCAAATCAAAACCACAATGAGATACCATCTCACACCAGTTAGAATGGCCATCATTAAAAAGTCAGGGAACAGCAGGTGCTGGAGAGGATGTGGAGAAATAGGAACACTTTTACACTGTTGGTGGGACTGTAAACTAGTTCAACCATTGTGGAAGTCAGTGTGGCGATTCCTCAGGGATCTAGAAATAGAAATACCATTTGACCCAGCCATCCCATTACTGGGTATATACCCAAAGGATTATAAATCATGCTGCTATAAAGACACATGCACACGTATGTTTGTTGCGGCACTATTCACAATAGCAAAGAGCTGGAACCAACCCAAATGTCCAACAACGATAGACTGGATTAAGAAACTGTGGCACCTATACACCATGGAATACTATGCAGCCATAAAAAATGATGAGTTCATGTCCTTTGTAGGGACGTGGATGAAGCTGGAAACCATCATTCTCAGCAAACTATCGCAAGGACAAAAAATCAAACACCACATGTTCTCACTCATAGGCGGGAATTGAACAATGAGAACTCATGGACACAGGAAGGAGAACATCACACTCTGGGGACTGTTGTGGGGTGGGGGGAGGGGGGAGGGACAGCATTAGGAGATATACCTAATGCTAAATGACAAGTTAATGGGTGCAGCACACCAACATAGCACATGTATACACATGTAACAAACCTGCACATTGTGCACATGTACCCTAAAACTTAAAGTATAATAATAAAAAATATATATATAAGCATTAAAAAAATGTGGCCAGTCCAACTGAGGAACTGAGTTTTAAATTTTCTTCGATTTTAACGGATTTACATTAAAATGGCCACATTTGGTTAGTGGCTACCATATTAGACAGCGAAGGTCCAGAGTGTATTCTGAGGAAGGAGAAATGCAGTGAACCCTTGACTTAGCAGGTAGACAATGAATACATAGTTATGATAGGCATTGTTTGGAAACACTGCACTTGCCACTCAATTTTTCTTATTTGAAGGATACTGTGTTCTGAGATAGCCCAAAGGAGGTTAGCATCTTTAGGGGAAGATTTCTAAGCTGACCATGTGGAAAGGTAGGTAACTCCATCTGGGGAAAAATGAATATGAATGGTGTTTATTAAATAGCAGAACCCATCCCATTCGGCAACTCTTACGGCTGAACTAGGTAAGCCAAGTCATAGCAAGGAAAGTCATTTAGTTCTGACTAGCCTCAGATGTGCTCCAGATGAGCTGTGTTCCCCACACTCATGGACATTCAACCTGTGGACACATTTGGGGGTTCCAGACAGTTATACGGGCTCAGAGATGGCCCTGTCAGCTCTCATGGACATTGACACCCAAATGTTACCTGTCATAAGAATTTTGGCTCAGGCTCTGGCATTTTCCTCCCAGGAAAAAGGCTTGCTTTTTTGAAAGGTTGCTGTTTCCGCTCCAGTCAGTGCAAACCCTGTAACAGAGCATCAGGAGAGTTTCTCTTTTTGTTTATTTTTATTTTTTTTGAGATGGAGTCTCATTCTGTCACCCAGGTTGGAGTGCAATGGCCTGATCTCAGCTCACTGCAACCTCTGCCTCCTGGGTTCAAGCAATTCTGCTGCCTCAGCCTCCCAAGTAGCTGGGATTACAGTCATGCGCCACCACGCCCAGCTAATTTTTATATTTTTGGTAGAGACAAGGTTTTGCAATGTTGACCAGGCTGGTCTCGAACCCCTGACCTCAGGTGATCCGCCCACCTCCGCCTCCCAAGGTGCTGGAATTACAGGCATGAGCCACCGCGCCCGGCAGGAGAGTTTCTCAACTGTGAAAACCTTTGTTAATGGGAATGCTCAAATTGTGCTGGTACTTCTAACACCAATGACTAAAGAGAAATCGATAGCAAGAGAATCTGGTTATGGTTATGGTTAACCAAGTTAGAGAAGAGCTAGGGCAGGGGGAATAGAGGTAGATCCTCAGTGGGAAGGAAATTCTCCATAATGGGGGAAATTCTCACTAACATGAAAATGTCTTTTCCCAAGTCTCTTGACGCTTTTCAGCTGCTGGGTTGAGCTGGAGAATTGGGCCAAAGTGCGCTTGCATCTTCTCTCCAATCCTAAACCTCCTCTCTGTAGCTTCCTTTCCTTCTTCTGAGATATGGCTTAACAAATGAACACAGCGTTTGTGCTAATAAACCCAATTCAGAGTTTTTGGAATGTCAGGTCATTACATCTGCTTCACCCTTTAATTTTCATGGTTGGCCAAACAGACAATCCAAGTTAAGGCCATTTGAAGACAAATAAATTGATCCATTGGATTTATGTATCCTGGAGGTGCTGCCAGAGAATGTCCAGGCCAGAGAGAAAGTAATTGTTAAGTGCTCAGCAGAGAAAAACAAATAATCTTCTGTACTATGTAATAATCATTTCCCAGTGATGAAGACAACGGTACAATGGATCCCTTTTTTTTTTAAAGCGCCAGCAGTCAATGAAATAAGGTGTGAAAAGGAGAAACTTCCTATATTCTTTCATGGAGCTTTTTTCTCTCCTAACACCAGAAGCACACACACACAAAAGGATCAGCTTCATGAAATATATAAGCTCTTTAAGTTCACTTGGAGCTGAACTGTGATGGCCAAAATTCTCTTTTCCTTCTGACATTGACATTCATCGTTCATCCACAGCATTGACCTGGTCAAATCGCCACTGCTGGCAGGCTTTTCCATCGCATGGACGCAGGTACAAATCTTTATTGTTTTCTTGCACCACAGCTTCCATGCATTTCCCAGAAAGAATGTGGACGATCATCCCATTCTAAAAAGAGAAAAGAAAAAAGAAAAGAAAACGAGTCCCCCACAATCAGTCAGCAAAAGAAAATATTTTTAAGATTTGTGCTAATCATTAAGAGAATAACAGATGGTGTGAACTGGCCTGGAAGGAATTGTGGTATTTTGATTAATGTAAAATATAAATTAGGTAGCCCTAAAATTTGGATGTCACTCAAAACCTTAGGGGTAACTAATCCAATTATCTTTATTGTAGTTGTGTAATTTCTTAGAAAGTTCTGATTAGTATAATTCCCAGAGCATTTTCAGTCTTTATGCTGCATTTGTGACATTCATTGTTATCACTGTAGTTGTAAATTTCTGCTTTCAAAACAGTTTAATCCACTTTACCTTCTGTTAATCCTGCAGTTGGGCACTGTTGTTACCAGGCTGTGGTAGTGAGCAAGACCTCTAGGATACACGGAAGGCCTAAATCAGCCATGTTCAGAAGACCTTGGCTATTCCCTGCTCAAAATCACCAGATTTAATATTGAATCCAACCTTCTCCTTTTCAAGAAAAATTTAATTTCTTTATGAAAAGTTAAACAACCTTAATCAGCAATGCTGAAAATGCCTATTTATTTATTCATCATTCATTTATTAATGTTTGAGATTGATATGGTTTGGTTCTGTGTCCCCACCGAAATCTCATGTTGAATCATAATTCCCAGTGTTGGAAGAGGGGCCTGGTGGGAGGTGATTGAATCATGGGGCAGACTTCCCCCTTGCTGTTCTCTTGATAGAGTTCTCACAGGATTGGTTGTTTGGAAGTGTGTAGCACCTCCTCCTTTGCTCTCTCTCTCCCCTGCTCCGCCATGTGAGGACGGGGCTTGCTTCCTCTTCACCTTCTGCCATGATTGTAAGTTTCCTGAGGCCTCCTAGGCCATGCTTCCTGTGCAGCCTGCAGAACTGTGAGTCAATTAAACCTCTTTTTCTTCATAGATTACCCAGTCTCAGGTATGTCTTTATAGCAGTGTGAGAACAGACTAGTATAGAGATCATAATACTACCCCTTTAAAGTACACACGTTGGTGGTTTTTAGTATATTCACAAAGTTGTGCAACCTTCACTCCTATCTAATTCCAGAATATTTTCATTACTGTAAAAAGAAACCCACTACCCATCAGCAGTCACTCCCCATTCCTCCCTCCTCCCAGCAATTAATCATTAATCTACTTTCTATATTTATGGATTTTCCTATTCTGGACATTTCATATAAATGGAACTATATAAATGTGGCCTTTTGTAACCGGCTTCTTTCACTTTGTGTAATTTTGTTTTTCCAAGAAGGAGTCTTGCTCACTCAGGCAGGAGTACAGTGGCGGGATCTCGGCTCATTGCAACCTCCATCTCCCAGGTTCCAGCGATTCTCCTACTGCAGCCTCCCATGTAGCTGGGATTACAGGCACGTGACACCATGCCCGGCTAATTTTTTGTATTTTTAGTAGAGATGGGTTTTCACCATATTGGCCAGGCTGGTCTTGAACTCCTGACCCCAAGTGATCCACCCACCTCTGCCTCCCAAAGCATTGGGCACTGTGTGTAATATTTTTAAGGTACATCCATGTTGTGCCACAAAACTTTTTCTTTC
This sequence comes from Hylobates moloch, assembly GCF_009828535.3. Classification (NCBI taxonomy): domain Eukaryota; kingdom Metazoa; phylum Chordata; class Mammalia; order Primates; family Hylobatidae; genus Hylobates; species Hylobates moloch. The sequence goes on along the minus strand of NW_026652297.1, from coordinate 21,390,315 downwards.
TTTTTTTCTTTTTCTTGTATTTATTTATTTATTTATTTTGAGACAGAGTCTCTCTCTGTTGCCCAGGCTGGAGTACAGTGGCACGATCTCGGCTCAGTGCAACCTCTGCCTCCTGGGTTCACGCGATTCTCCTGCCTCAACCTCCTGAGTAGCTGAGACTATAGGCGTGCACCACCACACCTGGCTAGTTTTTGTATTTTAGTAGAAACGGGGTTTCACCATATTGGCCAGGCTGGTCTCGAACTCCTGACCTCATGATCCGCCTGTCTCAGCCTCCCAAAGTGCTGGGATAACAGGCATGAACCATTGAGCCTGGCCTCTTTTTAAAAAAAAATGTGATAAAAACACACAGCAAAACTTTTACCATCTTAGGCCTTTTTAAGTGTAAAGTTTAGTAGTTGATGTAGTTTGGATGTTGGTCCCCACCTAAATCTCATGTTGAATTGTAATTCCCAGTGCTGGAGGTGGGGCTTGGTGGGGGACGTTTAGATCATGGGGACAGATCCCTCATGGCTTCGTGCTGTCTTCACGATAGTGAGTTCTTGAGGATCTGGTCATTTAAGAGTGTGTGGCATCCCCTCCCCCACTCTCTTTCTTTTGTTCCTGCTTTCACCATGTGTTATGCCTGCTCCCACTTCATCTTCTGCCATGAGTAAAAGCTCTCTGAGGCCTCCCCAGAAGCAGATGCCACTATGCTTCCTATACAGCCTGCAGAACCATGAGCCAATTAAACCTCTTTTCTTATAAATTACCCAGTCTCTAGTATTTCTTTATAGCAATGCAAGAATGGCCTAATAGGCCTGGTGCGGTGGCTCACAGTTATAATCCCAGCACTTTGGGAGGCCGAGGCGGGCAGATCACCTGATGTCAGGAGTTCGAGACCAGCCTGGCCAACATGGAGGAAACCCTGTCTCTACTAAAAATACAAAATTAGCTGGGCGTGGTGGCAGGCACCTCTAATCTCAGCTACTAAGGAGGCTGAGGCAGGAGAATCGCTTGAACCCGGGAGGCAGAGGTTACAGTGAGCCTAGATCCTGCCATTGAAATCCAGCCTAGGCAACAAGAGCGAAACTCCATCTTTAAAAAAAAAAAAAGAATGGCCTACAACAGTAGTGTTACATATATTCACATTGTTACGAAACATATGAGGAACTTTTTCATCTTGTAAAACTGAAACTCTGTAACCATTAATAAACAAATTCCCTTTTTCTCCTCCTCTGCCTGCCCCTGGTAACCACTATTTTATTTTCTGTTTCTATTAATTTGACTACTTTAGATATCTCATATAAGTGGAATCGTACAGTTTTTGTCCTTGTGTGATGGGTTTATTTCACCAGCATAATGTCCTCAAGATATGCCCGTGTTGTGGCAGGTGATGGGATTTTCTTCATTTTTAAGGCTGAATAATATGTGTATGCCACATTTTGTTATCTCTTCATCCATGGTGGACACCTGGGTTGCTTTCACTTCTTGGCTATTGTAAACAGTGCCACCAAGAATAGTACCTCATTCCTTTGTCTGGCTGAATGATAACTTTTAGGAGTATTATTTATTAATGCCTGAAATATGCTGGGTGTATATTACTCCCTAATCTTTTACTTCTTATTTTTAAGTGCTGTTTCTAAAGTGTATCTTATTCATAGGACTTGTTTAGAAAAATACTTTATGATCATTTATAAAGGACCTTAACTTGACTTATAAGACTTCTTTGAGGCCAGGCATGGTGGCTGACACCTGTAATCCCAGCACTTTGTGAGGCTAAGGTGGGTGGATCACCTGAGGTCAGGAGTTCGAGAACAACCTGGCCAACATGGCAAAACCCTGTCTCTACTAAAAATACAAAAAGTAGCCAGGGGCAGTGGCTCACACCTGCAATCCTAGCTATTCAGGAGGCTGAGGCACAAGAATCACTTGAACCTGGGAGGCAGAGGCTGCAGTGAGCCGAGATCACACCACTGCACTCCAACCTGGGTAACAGAGTGAGACCCTGTCTCAAAAAAACAAAAAAAGACTTCTCTGAGCATGTGTGGGCCCCTTGAGTCCTGCCTTCAGTTGGTCACCAAAGCCCCAAATGCTTTGTTCTCAAGTGCTTATTGTGCGCTTAGCTTGAGTTTTCTATCATGATTTTCTTCTTTCACAGCCTGCTTTAAGAGTACCAATGCACAGGATTCTGCTTAGTCATTTTATCCTTTTTATTCCCCAGCAGAAGTTGAAGAAAAGAAATTTTTAAAAGGTGTATGTTTATTTCTTTGTATGTTAATACCCCAACTCATTTCAGGAAGAATTTGAAGTAGAGAAAAAGCTGTGTATGGACACAGTGTTGATACTGTCATCTTCCAATTCCGATTCTGTATACGGGACCTGCCCACTCTCCCTATGTACTGACATTCCTCCTATTTCCTCCCTAACTTCTGGAAAGGATCTATAGTTTCTTTCCCCCAGGGTAATAGGGGTCAAAATTTTACTAAAATGATGAAATACTTACAGTGAAGTTTGCATTAAAAGGAAGAAAGTGGTATCTATATATCTATATATTTACATCTACATCTATATCTAAAGTTTCTTGGTGGGGGGAGGGACTTTGAATTGCTCCTAAAACCATACCACCAAGGTGGCTGAACGCTCCTTGTAACATGCCTCACCATCCTACTTGTGAACTGCGCCAATAAACTTCAAAAAGAGGCGGATCCCTCTCTCTGCAATGACCAGCATCAGAGCTACACAGAGACCTGGCAAATCATTACACATGAAGATGCCAGTGGGCCAACTTTGCTGCCGGGTTGCCTTTGCTCCCCCTGAGGCCTTACTGCCCAGCCACTAAGTTCAAAAGCAGAGGCAGAGGTCCCTAATACCTGACCTCTTGGAAGAGCCCAGGATGCCATGCCAAACAGCAGTTCCTTCTGACAAGCAGCATTACCAGGCTCTTCCTGAACAGATTACTCACCTCCTGGAAGTCCCAGTGCTGCTGGTGGATGGCCAGGCCTTCCTCCGTGCAGTTCTGAAGAATCACCTGCTCCTGCCTGACAGCAAAGCACAGGTGCTGTGGGCTGCCAAAGTGAATCTCCTTCCTGCTGGTGTGCTGCAGGTACTGTGACAAAAGCAATGGTTGTTAGCGCAGCTAGAAAGAGATCCTCTCCAAAGCTGTAGAGGAGGTAAGAAGAACCCACTATAGAGCTGAGGTCTAGGGGCAATCTTCAGATTCTGTCAGGGTCAGCAAGACCATATCTCATGGTCAAGTCCAAAAACATGCTGCTAGACTAGTCATAGCCTCTGAAGTCCCCACATTCCAGCTGCTCTCACATTCATATTTACACATCCTGGCATGTTTCTCTGTTACTTTATTTACTGTATCATAGGTGAGGCCATAAAAAGTGCTGTGTGTTTTGTTAGTAGACTGTTGAAAGCACAGATGAGGAACCTCTCTGAAGCCCAGGTTGATGTCTTTCTGGAGAGCCCTGACCTGCTCCTAAAACTAATTTTCCTGCAGTGTGTTGTATCTGCTGGCTCTCACTCATGGTTATTGTTTCCTCTAGTGTTTTGTAGTGTTGGATTGTGCACACCTTTGAGAGGGGCTTTAACTGTGAGGATCTTGTGAGGATTAATTAGAAGGCATGTCCTGAAAAGTCTATTTTCTGTTTGTTTCTGTCAGGTGCAGCCTGAACCCATTTTTTACATTAATTTTGTGGCTTACAGACAGGATCAGCTTCATGGGTATGTGACCTGTGCAGTCACATGGGGCCTCATGCTTAGACGGGTTTAATACTCTTGGTTTAATAAACTTGATTTAATGCTCTGCTATCACTGTCTTGAAATTCTTAATAATTGCCAAATTAAAGACTACATTGTTATCTTGCACTGGGCCCTGCAATTAGATAGCCTGTCCTGCTTGAAGATTCCCAAGCTACACAATTTAGTATACATGTGAACCTAAGCCCATATTAGATGCAAGCTTGTGATTAAAAATTCTCAGGGGAGAGTAATTTGTTTCCTACTCAAAGCCCCTGTAGGGACAAGCTTCTTGCCATTTTCCTGTGGCAGGGCGTGGGTATTTCTAGTCAAACTTTTCAAGGACAGTTTACCCTTTGAAGGTCAAAGCTGGCTTGCTATGGGAGTGTCATTTCTGACTTCTCATCTCTCATGGGCTGAAGGTGGGCTCTCTTCACTTATCCCTTGCATGGAGCCAACAGCTGTAGATTCCTGGGGTTAACAGTAACCATCCCTCACACTTGGTAGGGCAGTTTCACCCATGTCCAATTCCTCTACTTTCAGTTGTCTCTTCTTTTTTGACCCCTGGAGGTTTCCCTTTCTTTCTTATAAACTCATTTATTCATGAAAAAGGTGTTTCATATTTTTTTATCTGGCATATCTTATCTAGGTGTTTATAGGGAAGGACTTTCAACTTATCTAGTTTACAATATTGCAGGATCCTAAAGTCCTTACTATTTCAAAAAAAAAAAAAAAGAACAAGAAAGAGCTAATATTCCTTTTGCATGAAGGAGGCCGTATTGTTCTTTTGTTTCTTTATTTTTTTTTTTTTATTCTTCTTTTTCAAACTCAGAATAATCTCTGTAGAGGCTTCATTATTCTTAATTGCAGGTGAGGAAACCAGGATTTAAAGAAGCCTGCCAAGATCACACAGCTAGAAAATGAGGGAGCTCAGATTCAAACCAAGCTATGTCTGACTGCAAAGCTTGAACAATTTTCACGCTACCATGTGGCTTCTTCACTCAGCACTTGATGTTTATGTCTGCATCCCTTGTGCCAGGTGTGAATGCCTATCAGTATGTCCTAGGAGATTGCTAGAGGGCAGAGCCAAAGGAGGCCAGATGGATCCTGAGCATCTCCCTCCCATGTCTTATAGGCCCACAGCCTGCCCCCAAGAACCCAGGGCCTACACTGCCAAGCCCAGCCTCAGCCAGCCTTCCATGCAGGGCTGGACCACAGACCCTCAGGGAGATGCTATCTTTTGCCCCCGGGATCTTTGATTCTCATCCAGTGAATCTCTCCAGAAAATCATACTTTGATGTTTGTTTTTATTAGGGGCCTTTGGGATGTGATAACTTAAAAGTCCCTATCATAGCCTGAAAAGAGAGAGACTTGGGGACAAGCTAGGCTTTCTAGGTTGTCATCAGTTGTGGAAAGAAGTGGCCCTACCAGCCCTCAGCTAGCATCGGTGGAGGGTTTCTCCCACTTTGGGCAGTTCCTCCATGAGGAAAATTTTGAAGAGAAGAATTACTCCTAAGATATGAGGAGACCTTCCTAATGACCAAATGGTGCTGGAGGCTGGGATGACCCTGTTGCCTCTAGATCCTTATCCTGATTTGATTACCTTCTTCTTCAGTCCTCGGACAATTGAACCCTGCCTGAATCCTGGAGGCTTCTGAGTTTGCAATCCCTGGGCTAGTGACCCTAAGCCTCAGTTTTCTCATCTGTCAAATGAAAAGTTTGGCCAAACAGCCTCTCCATTTCCCTTTAACTAAGATGCTTTTATTTTCTGACAACAGCCCATGTCTGTGCTTACAGATGGAGGTGAGGTGAGGAGAGCTGTGATGAGTCATTACAGTGAGGGACCATGGCAGTCAAGGGACATGGGACCACAGAAAGAAGATGCCTCAAAGGGAAGTATGGGGCATCCCAGAAAAATATCACCTACTTTCAAGTCTTCTTGGGCTATGATCCATCCTGAGAAGTCTGACTACCCACCTGTTGCTGCCGGCTGTCACTGCAAGGAACCAACATCATGGGACAGCCCAGTATGTCCCCTTCTGCCTGGCAGTCTGCACAGAGCCCAAGTCCAGTGTTGTGGAGCTGAAAGTGGACACACATACAGGAGTGAATTCCAAATTCCACTGTAAAGACACCCTCGGTCAGGCACCATTCCTTTGCTGTATTCTCTGGAGTGCAGCCCAAGGCCCATTGTTCAGGCCATAACAACAGGTGTGGTCAAGCTGAAGCCACTGACCCTAAGGGACAGGCCTCTTGGAGGAGGTGCTTTGGGGTAGGTGATGGGGCAAAACCCAGCCACCTTCCTCAGACTTGGGATGGGCCCAAGGCCTCTGAGGCCCTGCTAAACCGTGAATGGTTGACCAGGGACATGGAAGAGCTGAACATCTAGTTCTTGTCTTGGGAAGCTTCCCTCTCCCTCCCCATCTTCCCTGGGTCATGCCTTGCCTTTCCAGAGAACCTGGGCCTGGGTTCAGATGGGTACAGCTCAGGGTAGACATTAGCCAGAAACCAGTGGAATGTCCGACAACCCAGTCTCCTTTGCAGCTGCAAGCGTTCCGTGCAGTCTGGCTTCTCAGCCTGGGAAGGAGAAAGACACAAGCAGGATGATGAAAGCTTGTCTTGCCCAGAATTCACATGGTTGGGGATGGATTGGCTGGGAAGAAGCTGAAGGATCAGGACAGAAGGAAGGGGCCAAGACCACAGTTCTCCAGGGCTGCAGTGGGGAGGGTCATGTGTTGGGAGAAGAAGGTCTGGAAGGGATAGAATAGCACAGATCTTCCCCACAGAGTTGTGGAACCAGCAAGACTGTAAGTGGTATCAGCCCTTTCCCACAATCCCTCAAATCTCCAGTCTATAAAGACTACAATAGGCTGGGAGTGGTGGCTCACGCCTCCAGCACTTTGGGAGGCCGAGGCTGGTAGATCACTTGAGGTCAGGAGTTCAAGACCAGCCTGGCCAACATGGTGAAACCCCATCTCTACTAAAAGTACAAAAAATTAGCCAGGTGTGGTGGTGTATGCCTGTAATCCCAGTTACTCAGGGGGCTGAGACAGGAGAATCACTTGAACCCAGGTGGCAGAGGCTACACTGAGCCAAGATCGTGCCACTGTACTCCAGCCTAGGCAACAGAGCAAGACTCCCTCTCAAAAAAAAAAAAAAGAGAGAGAGAGAGAGTCTATGATATCTGTGCTTTAATGATTTTTCTGCAGAAGCTGGCAAAGTGGTGGGGCTTTGCACCTAGGTTGGTGTAAGGAGAAACCACGATGGGCCTCATGGAGTCAGGAACTGACCCATAGGCAATTGAGATGAAGTTGGCTGGGAAATCGTGGGCTGGGGTTGGGGCAAGGCAAGTTTATCTTTCTTCACCTCTGGGTACCATTAATGAATCATTCTTTTGGGCTACACTATCTCCTCTTTTTGAGATTCTCCCTTATAATACAATTGTCCTAGGATGAAGATGAAGGCAAATCCTTAACACTAGTACAAATTAATGATTTTGGCCACATTGATGATACAAAGAACTGTACCCAAAAGTTTAGTACCAAATCTTGGATACTTTTAGGGAAGAGAGAGGTGACAAGGATGGGTTGGAATGACCACAGACAAAAAAAGAGAGAACCCTTTCCTGGCATGGGGAGAGGAAGCAAGCTGGCCATGTCAGAGTTCCCACTTGATGGCCTCCAATCTGACAGTAAGACACAGGTCCACCAGGCTGTGTAAAGTACAATTGGTTTGGTTATGCTTTCGCTCTCTCTTTTAGACCTCAGCTGGAAATGTGGTAAGTCTGTTGTACTGAAATTCTCTCTAGACACTTCTCAAAGTGTAATTCCCTGGGCATCTGCCTGAGAAATGCCACGGAGCTAGTTAAAAATGTAAATTCCTGGGCCCTGCCCCAGAGATGATACAGTTGTTTGGGTTGGAGGCCCTGGAATCTGCATTTTAACCATTTCTCCTGGTGAGTCTTTTTCACACAAAGTTTGAGAAAACTTCTCTAAGTCAGGGATTTCTTGTTTATTCAGCATATTTACCCACCATGAAACCAAGGGGATCTATTACTTTTTCCTCTAAGTAAATTAGTATAAGTTTCTTAATGGCTTCTTGGCATTCTTTGTGTTTATTTGAGACCTCCCTAGACCTTTCCCAGAGTTGGACTTTGCTACCAAAACAGAAACATTCCTTCATGTGAGTTTTATCACTTTTACTTTTCTTGATAAACTGATAAATCTACCCAGTCTTTGACCTTGAATGAGGGGCAGGCTGACAATGAACTTTCCCTTCTGTACAATTATGTCTGAGAGAAGAGAAAACAAGGAAGTGTCAGCTCCCCAAGCAGCAAAAGTCTGGCCTTGTCTTTTTGGTGCCCAGGATTTCTGTATCTCAAAATCCTTGTGGGGGTTTTGGGGTGGATGGAGAAATAGAAATAGTTAGGGCAAAATTAACTTTCGGTTATTTAAAGTAAATGCATGCTAGCAAATACCTTCAGGGAGGTAGGAATGTCACAGAAACCTTGAAATCAAAGTAAGTGATAGGATATTTCCAAAGCATGAATTAATGGAAATGTTCAAAAGAGAGAGAAATAAAAGGAGCCCTCTGCTAAAGGTCTTCTCACTGACCAGTAAGAGTGCCATTCCCCTTGCAAAAGTCATCAAATGAACAAAGTGTACATCTGTGAATCAGAGAACGGACACCCAAATGGATACAAGAAGAAAAGAGTACCTCACCTGCAGACTTTATGAAGGTAAGCCTAGCACTTACTCTCCAAAGCACTCTTTCACATTTCATTTTATAGTATACTCACAACAGTTATTGAGTTCTTAGAGGTTAAATGACTTTCCCAGGGTCAATAGCTTCTAAGAGGTCAGTGTTATATTAGGTAGCTAGTCAGACATGAGCAGGGCAGGAGAGGATTTTCCCCAACCCCCCCAGCCTCCAGGGATGTCACACCACCATCAGGTGTTAGTTAGGCAGTTGTTAACTGTCTCTCTAAAATAATATTAGTTGCAGCTGACACCAGGGAAAGGCAGTCTCCCAACAGATAGAAAAACCTGAAATTGGTGATCAGCTTCCCGATACGATCTCAGGAGCTGGGCAAGTGGGCTCAAGCATGTGCACTAAGAGGCAAAATGGTGGCGTTTAACTGGTACGTAACCTTCCTCCGGGAATGCACAACTGGTAACGCGTCACATGAGCATGCGAACAATTTCAGTAAACACACTGCGCATACTCCCCTCCCAAGGGCTAACAGGCCACTGCACATGTGAACAGCCCCCACCAGGGGAAGAATCAGGGAAGAAGGGACACAAGCCCCCAGAAGCATGCCAATGTATAAGACCCCAAGTCAAAGATCAAACAGCACACTTGATTGATTGCTCAAGTCCCCCACTTGGCCCTGTTCCAAATGTACTTTACTTCCTTTCATTCCTTTCCTAAACTTTTTTTTTTTTTTTCCAAGAGAGAGTCTTGCTCTGGCTCGCAGGCTAAAGTGCAGTGGGGCGATATCAGCTCACTGCAAACTCCACCTCCCTAGCTCAAGCCATCCTTCCACCTCAGCCTCCCGAGTAGCTGGCACTACAGGTGCACACCACCATGCCCAGCTAATTTTTGTAGATTTTGTAGACACAAGGTTTCATCATGTTGCCCAGGCTGGTCTTGAGCTCCTGGTAAACTTTTTAATAAGCTTTCACTCCTGCTTTAAAACTTGCTTTGGTCCCTCACTCTGCCTTATGCCCCTCAGTTGAATTCTTTCTTCTGAGAAGGCAAGAATTGAGGTTGCTGCAGAACCATATAGATTCACCACTGATAACAAGAGCCAAAGGTTGATCTCAGGTTTATAAATTTTTTTTTGCCATCCATCCATTCCACCAATAAATGTTTATGGAGCACCTACTATGTGCATAGGATTTAACTAGGCATTGGAGATTTAAAGGTCAGCAGAATAAATACTCTTCCTGCCCTTTTTGAGCTTGTAAGTCTGTGGAACACTTATCGAGTGTCTTCTTCTTCTTTTCTTCTTCTTCTTCTTCTTCTTCTTCTTCTTCTTCTTCTTCTTCTTCTTCTTCTTCTTCTTCTTCTTCTCTTCTTCTTCTTCTTCTTCTTCTTCTTCTTCTTCTTCTTCTTCTTCCTCCTCCTCTTCCTCTTCCTCTTCTTCCTCTTCCTCTTCTTCCTCTTCTTCTTTTTTTTTTTTTTTTTTTTTTTTTTTT